>NC_053025.1:243170976-243350512 GCF_003073215.2 Triticum urartu
TCTCGTCCATCGGTGGCTACTGGAATGTCGTCAACAATAGTAACAAGGTCTTGCTTGATAGAATTGTACACAGAGGTGTTTACATAAGCAGGAGAATATTACTGCTTAAATCATATAAACCACGAGAAAGGTTAAACAAGACAATGGAAAGGAAAATGTGATCATCAGATTAAACAGAACAATGAAAAGGAAAATGTGTTTAAGCACATATTTCAGGGGTATATCCTTCCCAAGGACAAGCAGAGCATGATATCCATGACATGATAGAAGGTAGAAAACCATTTACGTAAGGGGAGAGAAATTTCCTGACATTGCCCATACAACGGTGTTTGGATAATTAATAAGGAAAATTTAGGATCGTGCTTCAAGTGTTCTTATTGATGATAGGACTACCACATACATGCTTCGAGATAGCATTGACATGGTCTTCAAGCAAAGGTCGAACTTCGGATACACAAAGGATCCCTCGGGATAAACTTATTAAACAAGGCATTAAATTTCCTCATGAAAAAATGGTTAACCTTGTTAAAAAGGAAACTATAACACAAGGTCCTCTGGTCAGGTGTGCTAGGCATGACATCACCTTACCGGGTCATATAAAGACAATTGTTATAACTCTTGGAAATATGTCCCAATCATCATCTCTGACCGAGATTTAGATCTGATTGGTGTCAGGATGCCTCAGAGTCAGGATGCCTGACAAGAGAAAGGTGCGACACAAATTGTCGAGATGACATTGCAAGATTCTCGGGGAAATGAACTATGGAAGTGAGTTCCGAAACAAGAGTTGTATCCAAGGAGAGGAAGAGGATGTGGCTGATGGACTCAACAACAATTTATCGAGATTAACAAAAGATGGATTTCCACAATTATGTGAATGATACACTTTATCCTAGTGAAAACAACTTATACTAGTGCAAAGTTGGCCAAGATATATATGACTAGGATCGTATGTCTGCATGGAGTTCCGAGGACCATCATATCGGATAGAGGGACATAGTTTACCTCAAAGTTTTGGCATCAGCTGCGCCAGACCTTGGGAACCAGATTGGAGTTCAGTACATCATTTCACCCGCAGACAGATGGACAGACCGAGAGAGTCAACCAGATTCCGGAGGACATGTTGAGAGCCTGTGCGCTAGATTATGGATCTAGTTGGGATGATAATCTGCCTTACGCAGAGTTCTCATACAACAATAGTTACCAAGCCAGTCTGAAGATGGCACCGTTCGAAGCTCTGTATGGCCGAAGGTGCAGAACGCCATTGATGTGGGATGAAGTTGGAGACCGACAGTTGTTTGGACCAGACTTGATCAAACAGTCTGAGGAGAAGGTTAAACTGATCCGGGATAGACTGAAGATAGCCCACTCCAGGCAGAAGAGTTATGCAGATTCGAAACACAAGGAGGTAACCTATGAAATTGGAGACAGAGCATATTTGCGAGTATCACCTTTTGCGGGGAGTGAAACGTTTTGGAGTTAAGGGAGAGTTAGCCCCGAGATTTGTAGGACCATATCATATTTTGGAACGGATGGGGAAGTTGCATACAAGTTGGAGTTACCCGAAGGACTGTCCGGAGTTCACGATGTGTTTCACGTTTCCCAATTGAAGAAGTGCCATGCTGAGATGGCCGACATACCACTAAGAGATACCGTACCCATGGAGGTGATTTAGTTGGGCAATGACTTGACTTATGAAGAGAAGTCAGTCAAGATTTTGGAGTTTGCCAGTCGAGTCACCCGCAGCAAGGTTATTAAGTTTTGCAAGGTTCAGTGGAGCCACCATACCGAGGACGAAGCCACGTGGGAATGAGAGGATGATCTCCGCAAGGACCACCCACACCTATTTTCTAGCCAACCCGAATCTCGAGGGCGAGATTCATCTTAAGGGGGGTAGGTTTGTAACATCCCAAATTTTCAATTTGGAATGTTATACATAGATCATTCTTGCATATCATATTTTATTGCATTTCATCTCGTGATCCTCGAAATCCTAAGCAACTCAAGGACCCTTGGAGAGAGTTGGGGATTTCCCAGATTTCATATTTGATTTTTATCAAATATTGAAACAAGGACTTTTGATTTTAATTATTTTTCTCTTTGAAAATATTTCATATTAAAATATATGGGAGGAGATAATATGACTTCTCCAAAATAATGGAAATAGTGGAGGAAAAATATTAAAATCAAATATTTGATTTTATTTGGATTTTATTTGCATTAGAAAAATAGCACCTTTTCAAAATTGCATTTTATGGCCAAGAAAATGTTCATCTCGTTCTAAATATTTTATTTAGACGGAGAAAATTTGTTTTGCCATTTTTAGATTTTTATTTTATTTTCTAGGATTTTTCTTAGTTTCGGCGAAAATATTTAAAAAAAAGGTTTCCGGACCCAGCTGGGCCGAAGCCCAACCGGCCCGTCCCGGCCGTCTACCTCGCGCGCGTGCCGCCGTGCGTAGCTCGGACGCCGAGGGGAGTCCGAGCCGGACTCCTCCCCGGGCGCCCCCTCGCCCAAGCAAGTCGCCGCCCCCGCCCCCTTTAAAGGCCGCCGCTGAGCCCCGCCACCACCACCACCCCGCCGCCCCGCAGCCCGCTACCGAGCCGCGCCCCGCCGACTCCCGCGAGCCTCCCCCGCCACAGCCTCCCCGCTGCCCCGCGAGCCCTGCCACCCCGCCGCCCGAGCCCCGCCTCGCTGGAGCCGGAGCCATGCCGGAGGTACCTCGCCGTCGTTTGGTTTTCTCAAAAAAACCAATCTGTTTTTTTAGAAAACCCCTAGCCTGTTTTTTTTCGGTTCACTGGTTTTTTCCCGGTTTTTCTTTTTCGCGGACATTCGTCCGGACGTTTGTTTTAACGAACGGTTTTTGCCCGTTAGTTACAGACAACGAATGCTCGTTCGTTAGCCTGTTCGTTAGTTTCCTTTTATCGGATTATTCCGCGATTATTTCTAATCGCGATTTCTGATTAGATTTTTGTTCTAGTTTATCTTTTCGCTCGTTAATCGGAATCAGGCGATTCAAGCGCCTAGATCTTCATCTCGAGACCTTCTTTCCGCTTAACCAACTTGCACGAGTTTTTGCTACCGTAAAATTTGACCTAGGTCCAGATTAGTAAACGGATCTTGTTTCTTTCGTCGTTTGAGTTTCGTTGCTCTATTTGATTTGATTTTTTTTGCAAACCGGAGTTCTTAAGTTGAACTTTATGGTTAGATCTTCTTATTTGAGATTTACCCGTGTTTCTTAGCTTGATTAATTATGTAAGTTATTGTTTGTTTACGATAGAATTCCCGGAGTGCGAAGTGTGTTATTTGGAGTCTCTAGGTTACGCGGATCGTCAGCAAGGCAAGTAAAACTTTGATCATATCCCTTTATCACCCAGTTTTTATGCATTAGTTCCAATCCTCAAACATTGCATGGTTAGGATGTCATTAACATGTGGGTTGGGAAGTAGCTGATGAGGTAGAACCTATTACCCTGTTACATTCAAACCCCTGGGAGTTACTTCTACGCGTTGCTTATATTGCTATGCTATGCTCGTAGACGTGGTTTGGGTGAGTGAAATCCATGACAGATGTGAGATTGTTAATTAATGGTTCAACTTAAGGTGGCAACTTAAATACACATCTGGGTGGATTGAGGCACCTGGAGTACCCAGTGCTGCCTGTATTTTTGGAAACCCCGGAGTACCTGTGTGATCTTCCTATGGACCGCCACCTAGGCTCAAAGGGAGCTGAGATTATTCATGCTAGAAACTTACGTGTGCAGCCACACGCTATTATGGGCTCTAGCATAGTTGAGTAAGTTACGTGAAGCTCTTGAAGAGGTGGATCAGCAGGTAGTGGGTTTGTAGGTTTGGTATGGTCTGCCCGGAGTAGAGAGTTAATGTTTCTGAAAGACTGTGTCTCGGTCATCCGTTTCTCAAACACCCTGTAGTGCGAGAAAACCAACGGAGGAGATCGAGTTTCGTGGGGGAAAGTGCGCAAACCTCTGCAGAGTGTATAAACTAATCATGGTTAGCCGTGTCCCCGGTTATGGACAATCTTGAGTATCTAGTACTTGGAGTATCTTAAGTATCTCATCACCCTAAAAATAATATTGTTGGGTTGTTAATCACCTTAATTGGGATTGAGTTGGAGGAACCTTCTCAATGATGTTTCAACTACCATGATAGTTAAGTTAAAATCTATTCCTTTATCGTAGGGAAAAATTGGATTTTCGCAAAACTATAACCATAGAGCTTTCCACCAGCCAAATATGCATGTAGTGATAGCATTATTCCGTTCCTGCTCTACTGTGTTATTTTGCCAGCATATTCCATCTGCTGACCCGTTTTTGGGCTGTAACGTATGATGTTGCAGACTTTTCAGACGAGGAGTAAGGTTCGTTAGGTCGTTGCCATGCAGCTCAGCTATGCCGTTGGAGTTGATGGACTCACTTTATCTTCCAAGCCTTCCACTGTTATCGTATTAGATGGCCTTAAGCCATATTTATTGTAATAAGTTCTCTTCGGAGACATTCGATGTAATAAGTGTGTGATTGCTACTCTGTTATAAATCCTCGAGTACTGTGTGTGTCAGCATTACCGATCTAGGGATGACACTGAAGCACAGAGACTTGACCGTTTGAGGTCGGGTCGCTACAAGATGGTATCAGAGCACACGCTGATTGTAGGACACGAACACTAAGCTAAAGCCATAGATCACTATTCTCTTCTCACTTCTGACTCCTCTCCATTTTCTACTCTTTAGGATGGCGGACGCAAGGAACAAGTTTGCACAACCGGATGAAGAAGCACCTTTTGGACGAGACCTGAAGGAAGTCACTAGGTACCTGAACATAGGAATACCAAGCTTCACCGGGACCTACAACGCCACTTTGCCGGAAGAGGAGCGATGGATGATTCAAGTTCAAGTTCCAGGAAGGACCTTCATGCCAGTCACTAAACCTATAAAGTTTTCCTTCGACGCACCAACCTGGAGTTTAGGAAAGAGTATGGCAGCTCACATCACCATGGGACGCATTGGAGAAGTATATCACAAGGATCTTAAGGACACTATCTACCAGATATGTGGGCGCCGAGACAAGCAATGGGAGATGATTAGTACCAAGAAGGATAGATCAATTGCAGCTTTCATCCAGGAGTTAAACCAGCACATTCGATGTCAGGAGAATCAGATGTGCTCAGACATGATAGATTTGAAGAAGGCGAAGACAAGGATCATCGAGCTGGAAGAAGAACTCAAGTCTACACACGATGGATATGAGGAGGAAATTGTGACACTACTGGAGAAGAATGACAACCTGATTAAGAACATCAGAATATTTATGGGAGACCCCACACCAGTAGAAGAAGATGAAGAACCCAAGGAGATTCGCCCGGAGGACTACATCATCATCGACGACACCGACTCCGACCTTAGCGATGATGACTTTGATCATGAAGCTGGAGCAGATATCATGGACTCTTCAACTGAGGAATATTTTTAGTAGACCACCATATCAGTAGTAGTATTCCACCATGTAAATAAAGTAGTCCGAGCACTTTTGCGATAGTTAGATCGATTGTATGCCTTGCTTGATTGATTGAGTGAAATGTCTGTGTTTGTCTCATGTGCATATGGGTAGTGCTTTCTCATTAACCTAGAGCCCAGTGCCAGTTTCTGTTTTTTTCTTGTTTTAGAGTATCGCAGAAAAGGAAAATCAAACGGAGTCCAATTGACCTGAAACTTCACGGAACTTATTTTGGAAGGAAAGCAAACCGGGAGACTTGGAGTCCACGTAAGGGAAGCAACGAGGAAGCCACGAGGCTGGGGGTGCGCCCACCGCCCCTGGGCGCGCCCTCCATCCTCATGGGCCCCTCATGGCTCCCGTGACGTACTTCTTCCGCCTATATATCTCCATATACCCTAAAAACATCCGGGACCACAATAGATCGGGAGTTCCGCCACCAGAAGCCTCCGTAGCCACCGAAAGCCGATCTAGACACGTTCCGGCGCCCTGCCGGAGGGGGAATCCCTCTCCGGTGGCCATATTCATCATCCTGGTGCTCTCCATGACGAGGAGGGAGTAGTTCTCCGTCGGGGCTAAGGGTATGTACCAGTAGCTATGTGTTTGATCTCACTCTCTCTCTCTCGTGTTCTTGATTTGGCACGATCTTGATGTATCGTGAGCTTTGCTATTATAGTTGGATCTTATGATGTTTCTCCCCCTCTACTCTCTTGTAATGGATTGAGTTTCCCCTTTGAAGTTATCTTATCGGATTGAGTCTTTAAAGATTTGAGAACACTTGATGTATGTCTTGTCATGCGTATCTATGGTAACAATGGGATATCACGTGATTCACTTGATGTATGTTCTGGTGATCAACTTGCGGGTTCCGCCCATGAACCTATGCATAGGGGTTGGAACACATTTTCGTTGTGATTCTTCGGAAGAAACTTAGGGGCACTCTTTGAGGTTCTATGTGTTGGTTGAATAGATGAATCTGAGATTGTGTGATGCATATTGTATAATCATACCCATGGATACTAGAGGTGACATTGGAGTATCTAGGTGACATTAGGGTTTTGCTTGATTTGTGTCTTAAGGTGTTATTCTAGTATGAACTCTAGGGTTGTTTGTGACACTTATAGGAATAGCCCAATGGATTGATTGGAAAGAATAACTTTGAGGTGGTTTCATACCCTACCATAATCTCTTCGTTCGTTCTCCGCTATTAGTGACTTTGGAGTGACTCTTTGTTGCATGTTGAGGGATAGTTATGTGATCCAATTATGTTATTATTGTTGAGGGAACTTGCACTAGCGAAAGTATGAACCCTAGGCCTTATTTCCTAGCATTGCAATACCGTTTACGCTCACTTTTACCATTAGTTACCTTGCTGTTTTTATATTTTCAGATTACAAAAACTATTATCTACTATCCATATACCACTTGTATCACCATCTCTTCGCCGAACTAGTGCACCTATACAATTTACCATTGTATTGGGTGTGTTGGGGACACAAGAGACTCTTTGTTATTTGGTTGCAGGGTTGCTTGAGAGGGACCATCTTCATCCTACGCCTCCTACGGATTGATAAACCTTAGGTCATCCAATTGAGGGAAATTTTCTAGTGTCCTACAAACCTCTGCACTTGGAGGCCCAACAACGTCTATAAGAAGAAGGTTGTGTAGTAGACATCAAGCCCTTTTCTGGCGCCATTGCCGGGGAGGTGAGTGCTTGAAGGTATATCTTTAGATCTTGCAATCGAATATTTTTGTTTCTTGTTTTAGCACTAGTTTAGTTTATAAAAGAAAATTACAAAAAAATGGAATTGAGTTTATCTCATACGCTTCATCTTTTTAATATCTTTCGTGAGTATCATGGAAAGGAAAATTGTGCCGAAGTGTTAGAAGAAGAATGCATTAAAATGTTTGGCACTAAATATTTGAATGATGAGCATGATTGCAATGTTGTTAGTATGAATTCCTTGAATATCCATGATGCTAATGATATGCAAAGCCACAAGCTTGGGGAAGCTATATTTGATGAAGATGATATTTTTTGTCCCCCAAGTTTTGATGAGCAAATTTATTATGATGAAAGGATGCCTCCTATTTATGATGATTATATTGATGAAAGTGGATTTGGACAGGTCATAACTTTATTTTGTGATGAATCCACTATCCCGGAAGAGGTTCCAATTGATTATGAGAACAAAGTTGCTATCTATGATGATTATTGTGATGACTTGTATGCTATAAAGAATAATGATATCCATGAAACTTGTCATCATGATTTTAGTTTTCAATTGGATTATGCCTCACATGATAGTTATTTTGTTGAGTTTGCTCCCACTATTATTCATGAGAAGAATTTTGCTTATGTGGAGAGTAGTAAATTTTCTATGCTTGTAGATCATGAAAAGAATGCTTTATGTGATAGTTATATTGTTGAATTCATTCATGATGATACTAAAAATTATAATGAGGGAGGAATATATGCTTGTAGGAATTGCAATAATATCAAGTTTCCTCTCTATGTGCTTAAAGTTTCGAAGTTATGCTTGTTTTACCTTCCTATGCAAGTTGATTCTTGTTTGAAGTTATGCTTGTTTTACCTTCCTATGCAAGTTGATTCTTGTTCCCACAAGTTGTTTGCTCACAAAATCCCTATGCATAGGAAGTGGGTTAGACTTAAATGTGCTAGTCATATTATTCAAGATGCTCTCTTTATGTTCCAATTCTTATCTTTTATGTGAGCATCATTGAAATCATCATGCCTAGCTAGGGGCGTTAAACGATAGCGCTTGTTGGGAGGCAACCCAACTTTATTTCTATTCATTGATTTTTGTTCCTGTTTAGTAATAAATAATTCATCTAGCCTTTGTTTATATGTGGTTTTATGCTTTTAATTAGTGTTTTTGCCAAGTAGAACCGTTGGGAAGACTTGGGGAATGTCTTGTTGATCTTGCTGTAAAAAACAGAAAATTTAGCGCTCACGAGATTTGCTGCCATTTTTTACTGGAGATTGCTATTTAGTTAATTATTTTTGCAGATGATTAATAGACAAATTACTCACGTCCAGAAATTTATTTGAGAATTTTACGAGTTCCAGAAGTATACGTTTGATCCAGATTACTACAGACTGTTCTGTTTTTGACAGATTCTGTTTTCATTGTGTTGTTTACTTATTTTGATGAATCTATGGCTAGTAAAATAATTTATAAACCATAGAGAAGTTGTAATACAGTAGGTTTAACACCAATATAAATAAAGAATGAGTTCATTACAGTAACTTGAAGTGGTGTTTTGTTTTCTTTCGCTAACGGAGCTTACGAGTTTTCTGTTAAGTTTTGTGTTGTGAAGTTTTCAAGTTTTGGGTAAAGATTCGATGGACAATGGAATAAGGAGTGGCAATAGCCTAAGATTGGGGCTGCCCAAGGAACCCCAAGGTAATATTCAAGGACAACCAAAAGCCTAAGCTTGGGGATGCCCCGGAAGGCATCCCCTCTTTCGTCTTCGTTCATCGGTAGCTTTACTTGGAGCTATATTTTTATTCGCCACATGATATGTGTTTTGCTTGGAGCGTAATTTTATTTTCTTTTTCTTTGCTTTCTGTTTGAATAAAATACCAAGATCTGAAATTATTAAATGCTAGAGAGTCTTCTCATAGTTGCATAATTATTCAACTACTCATTGATCTTCACTTATATCTTTCGGAGTAGTTTGTTGTTTGCTCTAGTACTTCACTTATATATTTTAGAGCACGGTGGTGGTTTTATTTTGTGGAAATAGATGAACTCTCATGCTTCACTTATATTATTTTGAGAGTCTTTAGAACAGCATGGTAGTTTGCTTTGGTTATGAAACAAGTCCTAATATGATGGGCATCCAAGAGGGATATAATAAAAACTTTCATATAAGTGCATTGAATACTAAGAGAAGTTTGATACTTGATGATTGTTTTGAGATATGGAGGTAATAATATCAAAGTCGTGCTAGTTGATTAGTTGTGAATTTGTGGAATACTTGTGTTGAAATTTGCAAGTCCCGTAGCATGCACGTATGGTAAACGTTGTGTAACAAATTTGAAACATGAGGTGTTATTTGATTGTCTTCCTTATGAGTGGCGGTCGGGGACGAGCGATGGTCTTTTCCTACCAATCTATCCCCCTAGGAGCATGCGCGTAGTGCCGAGGTTTTTGATGACTTGTAGATTTTTGCAATAAGTATGTGAGTTCTTTATGACTAATGTTGAGTCCATGGATTATACGCACTCTCACCCTTCCATCATTGCTAGCCTCTTCGGTACTGTGCATTGCCCTTTCTCACATTGAGAGTTGGTGCAAACTTCGCCGGTGCATCCAAACCCCGTGATATGATACGCTCTGTCACACATAAACCTCCTTATATCTTCCTCAAAACAGCCACCATACCTACCTATTATGGCATTTCCATAGCCATTCCGAGATATATTGCCATGCAACTTTCCACCGTTCCGTTTATTATGACACGCATCATCATTGCCATATTGCTTAGCATGATCATGTAGTTGACATAGTATTTGTGGCAAAGCCACCGTTCATAATTATTTCATACATGTCACTCTTGGTTCATTGCATATCTCGGTACACCGCCGGAGGCATTCATATAGAGTCATACTTTGTTCTAGTATTGAGTTGTAATCATTGAGTTGTAAATAAATAGAAGTGTGATGATCATCATTTTCTAGAGCATTGTCCCAAGTGAGGAATAATAATAAATAGAGAGAAAAGCCATAAAAAGAGAAGGCCCAAAAAAAGAGAAAGGCCATAAAAAAGAGAAGGCCCAAAAAAGAGAGAAGGGACAATGCTACTATCCTTTGCCACACATGTGCTTCAAAGTAGCACCATAATCCTCATGATAGAGAGTCTCTTGTTTTGTCACTTTCATACACTAGTGGGAATTTTTCATTATAGAACTTGGCTTGTATATTCCAACAATGGGCCTCCTCAAGTGTCCTAGGTCTTCGTGAGCAAGCAAGTTGGATGCACACCTACTTAGTTTCTTTTGTTGAGCTTTCATACATTTATAGCTCTAGTCCATCTGTTGCATGGCAATCCCTACTCCTTGCATTGACATCAATTGATGGGCATCTCCCTAGCCCATTGATTAGCCGCGTCGATGTGAGACTTTCTCCTTTTTGTCTTCTCCACATAACCCCCTCATTTTATTCTATTCCACCCATAGTGCTATATCCATGGCTCACGCTCATGTATTGCGTGAAGGTTTATAGGTTTGAGATTACTAAAGTATGAAACAATTGCTTGGCTTGTCATCGGGGTTGTGCATGATGAGAGCATTCTTGTGTGACGAAAATGGAGCATGACTAAACTATATGATTTTGTAGGGATGAACTTTCTTTGGCCATGTTATTTCGAGAAGACATGATTGCTTAGTTAGTATGCTTGAAGTATTATTGTTTCTATGTCAATATTAAACTTTTGTCTTGAATCTTATGGATCTGAACATTTATGCCAAAATAAAGAAGAATTACTTAGATAAATATGATAGGTAGCATTCCACATCAAAAATTCTGTTTTTATCATTTACCTACTCGAGGACGAGCAGGAATAAAGCTTGGGGATGCTTGATACGTCTCCAATGTATCTATAATTTTTGATTGTTCCATGCTATTATATTATCAACCTTGGATGTTTTATATGCATTTATATGCTATTTTATATGATTTTTGGGACTAACCTATTAATCTTGAGCCCAATGCCAGTTTCTATTTTTTCCTTGTTTTAGAGTATCGCAGAAATGGAAAATCAAACGGAGTCCAATTGACCTGAAACTTCACGGAACTTAATTTTGGAAGGAAAGCAACCCGGGAGACTTGGAGTCCACGTAAGGGAAGCAACAAGGAAGCCACGAGGCAGGGGCGCGCCCACCCCCTGGGCGCGCCCTCCACCCTCGTGGCTCCCTTGACATACTTCTTCCGCCTATATATCTCCATATACCCTAAAAACATCCGGGAGCACAATAGATCGGGTGTTCTGCCGCCAGAAGCCTCCGTAGCCACCAAAAGCCAATCTAGACCCGTTCCGGCACCCTGCCAGAGGGGGAATCCCTCTCCGGTGGCTATCTTCATCATCCCGGTGCTCTCCATGACGAGGAGGGAGTAGTTCTCCCTCGGGGCTGAGGGTATGTACCAGTAGCTATGTGTTTGATCTTTCTCTCCCTCTCGTGTTCTTGAGGTTGTATGATCTTGATGTATCACGAGCTTTGCTATTATATTTGGATCCTATGATGTTTCTTCCCCCCTCTACTCTCTTGTAATGGATTGAGTTTCCCCTTTGAGGTTATCCTATCGGATTGAGTCTTTAAAGATTTGAGAACACTTGATGTATGTCTTACTGTGCGTATCTGTGGTGACAATGGGATATCACGTGATTCACTTGATATATGTTTTGGTGATCAACTTGCGGGTTCTGCCCATGAACCTATGCATAGGGGTTGGCACACGTTTTGGTCGTGATTCTCCGGTAGAAACTTTGGGGCACTCTTTGAGGTTCTATGTGTTGGTTGAATAGATGAATCTGAGATTGTGTGATGCATATCGTATAATCATACCCACGGATACTTGAGGTGACATTGGAGTATCTAGGTGACATTAGGGTTTTGGTTGATTTGTGTCTTAAGGTGTTATTCTAGTACGAACTCTAGGGCTGTTTGTGACACTTATAGGAATAGCCCAATGGATTGATTGGAAAGAATAACTTTGAGGTGGTTCGTACCCTACCATAATCTCTTCGTTTGTTCTCCGCTATTAGTGACTTTGGAGTGACTCTTTGTTGCATGTTGAGGGATAGTTATATGATCCAATTATGTTATTATTGTTGAGGGAACTTGCACTAGTGAAAGTATGAACCCTAGGCCTTGTTTCAACGCATTGCAATCAAGGTTGGAAAAAGCGGTAGGCGTAAGCGGGGTGGTTGTCCTTCGCCTAGTGGCTAGGCGATGCCTAAGCGCCATAGGCGCGTCCTAGGCGGTAATATGGTTTTTACTCGAAGTGTATTTGTGATTATTATATGGGTGTTGATATTAATTTAGGGCATATAAATAAGTTAATTGCCGGCTACTAACGTTGTAATATAACCTGTTTGGCATATGAGTGCAATATGTGGCATGATTTCTTGCTTGGGTAGGCACTTCCTTGCTTTCCCTGCCTAGACCTCCATTTATGCCCTAGGCGAGGCGGTTGGCCATTGCCTAGCGCCTAGGCATGCCTAAGTGGCTCCTAGGCACTGCCTTTTCCAACAGAGATTGCAATACCGTTTACGCTCACTTTTATCATTAGTTACCTTGGTGTTTTTATATTTTTCAGATTACAAATACCTTTATCTACCATACATATTCCACTTGTATCACCATCTCTTCGCCGAACTAGTGCACCTATAAAATTTACCATTGTATTGGGTGTGTTGGGGACACAAGAGACTCTTTGTTATTTGGTTGCAGGGTTGCTTGAGAGAGACCATCTTCATCCTACGCCTCCTACAGATTGATAAACCTTAGGTCATCCACTTGAGGGAAATTTGCTACTGTCCTACAAACCTCTGCACTTGGAGGCCCAACAACGTCTACAAGAAGAAGGTTGTGTAGTAGACATCAAATAACTCGATGCATCTTGTAATAACAAGAGCAGCTGGGAATGAAATTAAGAAGGTTAGGTGTAAGTATTTATCCATAGGGATGTATCGGTGGTAGGGGATTGCAAAAGCAACGGGCACAAAGTCTCGAGAGAACATCAGAGAGTATCTTCGAAATCTTCTAATGCAGCAGGCGATCCTCTGTAATAGGGGGCTCTCCGGGGGGATGTGATCACGAGATCCTAATGTCAGAGTTAGCAAATTCATTTAACCCGAATAGTAGAGAGATCAGAGTCCCAGAGTATAGGTCGAGGAATAAAAGATTCTAATACCACCCAAATGGCGACGTGGGCCCGTAAGCCACACAGCCATGTTAGTTAAAGTTTTGTAATTAATAGACTCAACTTTGGCCAAGGGGTGTGGAAGGGGGATTCCTACAGGCAGTCGGCTCTGATACCAACTTGTGACTCCCCCGATTCAATAATACACTAATCATACACGCAAACGTGTACGGTCGAGATCAGGCACTCGCGGGAAGATATCACAACACAACTCTACAAACAAAATAAGTCATACAAGGATCATATTACAAGCCAGGGGCCTCGAGGGCTCGAATACAAGAGCTTGATCATAGACGAGTCAGCGGAAGCAACAATATCTGAGTACAGACATAAGTTAAACAAGTTTTCCTTAAGAAGGCTAGCACAAACTGGGATACAAATCGAAAGAGGCGCAGGCCTCCTGCCTGGGATCCTCCTAAACTACTCCTGGTCGTCAGCGACGGCCGGCACGTAGTAGTAGGCACCTCCAGTGTAGTAGGAGTCATCGTCGACAGTGGCGTCTGGCTCCTGGACTCCATCGTCTGGTTGCAACAAGCGGGTATAGAAAGGGGGAAAAAGGGGGAGCAAAGCAACCGTGAGTACTCATCCAAAGTACTCGCAAGCAAGGAGCTACACTACATATGCATGCATTGGTATCAAATGGAAAAGGGGTAGCATATGTGGACTAAACTGTAGAATGCCAGTATAAGAGGGGGATAGCTAGTCCTATCGAAGACTACGCTTCTGGTAACCTCCATCTTCCAGCAGAAGAAGAGAGTAGATGGTAAGTTAACTAACTATCATCGCATAGCATAATCCTACCCGGTGATCCTCCCCTCGTCGCCCTGTGAGAGAGCGATCACCGGTTGTATCTGGCACTTGGTGAAGGAAATACGCCCTAGAGGCGATAATAAAGTTATTATTTATTTCCTTATAATCATGATAAAAGGTTTATTATTCATGCTAGAATTGTATTAACCGGAAACATAATACATGTGTGAATACATAGACAAACAAAGTGTCACTAGTATGCCTCTACTTGACTAGCTCGTTAATCAAAGATGGTTATGTTTCCTAACCATGAACAATGAGTTGTTATTTGATTAACGGGATCACATCATTAAGAGAATGATCTGATTGACATGACCCATTCCATTAGCTTAGCACCCGATCGTTTAGTATGTTGCTATTGCTTTCTTCATGACTTATACATGTTCTTGTAACTATGAGATTATGCAACTCCCGTTTACCGGAGGAACACTTTGGGTACTACCAAACGTCACAACGTAACTGGGTGATTAGAAAGGAGTACTACAGGTGTCTCCAAAGGTACATATTGGGTTGGCGTATTTCGAGATTAGGTTTTGTCACTCCGATTGTCAGAGAGGTATCTCTGGGCCCTCTCGGTAATGCACATCACATAAGCCTTGCAAGCATTGCAACTAATGAGTTAGTTGCGGGATGATGTATTACAAAACGAGTAAAGAGACTTGCCGGTAACGAGATTGAACTATGTATTGGATACCGACGATCGAATCTCGGGCAAGTAACATACCGATGACAAAGGGAACAACGTATGTTGTTATGCGGTCTGACCGATAAAGATCTTCGTAGAATATGTAGGAGCCAATATGGGCATCCAGGTCCCGCTATTGGTTATTGACCGGAGACGTGTCTCGGTCATGTCTACATTGTTCTCGAACCCATAGGGTCCGCACGCTTAAGGTTACGATGATAGTTATATTATGAGTTTATGCATTTTGATGTACCGAAGGTTGTTTGGAGTCCCGGATGTGATCACGGACATGACGAGGAGTCTCGAAATGGTCGAGACATAAATATTGATATATTGGAAGCCTATGTTTGGATATCGGAAGTGTTCCGGGTGAAATCGGGATTTTACCGGAGTACCGGGAGGTTACCGGAACCCCCCGGGAGCTAAATGGGCCATGATGGGCCTTAGTGGAAAAGAGAAGAGGCAGCCCTACATGGGCTGCGCGCCTCCCCCTTCCCCTAGTCCTATTAGGACTAGGAGAGGTGGCCGGCCCCCTCTCTCTCTTTTCCCCCTCCGCGAATCCTATTCCAACTAGGATTGGGGGGGAATCCTACTCCCAGAGGGAGTAGGACTCTCCTGGCGCGCCACACCTTGGCCGGCCAGCCTCCCCCCCTCTAGTCCTTTATATACTGAGGCAGAGGCACCCTAGAACACACAAGTTGATCCACGTGATCTATTCCTTAGCCGTGTGAGGTGCCCCCAGCCACCATAGTCCTCGATAATACTGTAGCGGAGTCTAGGCGAAGCCCTGCTGCTGTAGTACATCAAGATCGTCACCACGCCGTCGTGCTGACGGAACTCTTCCCCGACACTTTGCTGGATCGGAGTCCGGGGATCGTCATCGAGCTGAACGTGTGCTCGAACTCGGAGGTGTCGTAGTTTCGGTGTTTGATCGGTTGGATCGTGAAGACGTACGACTACTTCCTCTACGTTGTGTCAACGCTTCCGCAGTCGGTCTGCATGGGTACGTAGACAACACTCTCCCCTCTCGTTGCTATGCATCACATGATCTTGCGTGTACGTAGGAAATTTTTTGAAATTACTACAAAACCCAACAGTGGCATCCGTGCCTAGGTTATTTATGTTGATGTTATATGCACGAGTAGAACACAAGTGAGTTGTGGGCGATATAAGTCATACTGCCTACCAGCATGTCATACTTTGGTTCGGCGGCATTGTTGGACGAGACGACCCGGACCAACATTACGCGTACGCTTACGCGAGACCGGTTTCCCCGACGTGCTTTGCACATAGGTGGCTTGCGGGCGACTGTCTCTCCAACTTTAGTTGAACCAAGTATGGCTACGCCCGGTCCTTGCGAAGGTTAAAACGGAGTCTATTTGACAAACTATCGTTGTGGTTTTGATGCGTAGGTGAGATTGGTTCTTGCTTAAGCCCGTAGCAGCCACGTAAAACTTGCAACAACAAAGTAGAGGACGTCTAACTTGTTTTTGCAGGGCATGTTGTGATGTGATATGGTCAAGACATGATGCTGAATTTTATTGTATGAGATGATCATGTTTTGTAATCGAGTTATCGGCAACTGGCAGGAGCCATATGGTTGTCGCTTTATTGTATGCAATGCAATCGCGATGTAATGCTTTACTTTATTACTAAGCGGTAGTGATAGTCGTAGAAGCATAAGCTTGGCGAGATGACAACGATGCTACGATGGAGATCAAGGTATCACGTCGGTGACGATGGTGATCACGACGGTGCTTCGGAGATGGAGATCACAAGCACAAGATGATGATGGCCATATCATATCACTTATATTGATTGCATGTGATGTTTATCCTTTTATGCATCTTATCTTGCTTTGATTGACGGTAGCATTATAAGATGATCTCTCACTAAATTATCAAGAAGTGTTCTCCCTGAGTATGCACCGTTGCGAAAGTTCTTCGTGCTGAGACACCACGTGATGATCGGGTGTGATAGGTTCTACGTTCAAATACAACGGGTGCAAAACAGTTGCACACGCAGAATACTCAAGTTAGACTTGACGAGCCTAGCATATACAGATATGGCCTCACAGATATGGCCTCGGAACAGGGAAACCGAAAGGTCGAGCGTGAATCATATAGTAGATATGATCAACATAACGATGTTCACCATTGAAAACTACTCCATCTCACGTGATGATCGGTTATGGTTTAGTTGATTTGGATCACGTAATCACTTAGAGGATTAGAGGGATGTCTATCTAAGTGGGAGTTCTTTAATTAATTTGATTAACTGAACTTAAATTTATCATGAAACTTAGTACCTGATTAGTATCTTGCTTGTTTATGTTTGATTGTAGATAGATGGCTCGTGCTGTTGTTCCGTTGAATTTTAATGCGTTCCTTGAGAAAGCAAAGTTGAAAGATGATGGTAGCAATTACACGGACTGGGTCCGTAACTTGAGGATTATCCTCATTGCTGCACAGAAGAATTACGTCCTGGAAGCACCGCTGGGTGCCAGGCCTGCTGCTGGAGCAACACCAGATGTTATGAACGTCTGGCAGAGCAAAGCTGATACTACTCGATAGTTCAGTGTGCCATGCTTTACGGCTTAGAATCGGGACTTCAACGACGTTTTGAACGTCATGGAGCATATGAGATGTTCCAGGAGTTGAAGTTAATATTTCAAGCAAATGCCGGATTGAGAGATATGAAGTCTCCAATAAGTTCTCTAGCTGCAAGATGGAGGAGAACAGTTCTGTCAGTGAGCATATACTCAAAATGTCTGGGTATAATAATCACTTGATTCAATTGGGAGTTAATCTTCCGGATGATTGCGTCATTGACAGAATTCTCCAATCACTGCCACCTAGCTACAAGAGCTTCATGATGAACTATAATATGCAAGGGATGAATAAGACTATTCCCGAGCTCTTCGCAATGCTGAAAGCTGCGGAGGTAGAAATCAAGAAAGAGCATCAAGTGTTGATGGTTAACAAAACCACTGGTTTCAAGAAAAAGGACAAAGGGAAGAAGAAGGGGAACTTCAAGAAGAACAGCAAGCAAGTTACTGCTCAAGAGAAGAAACCCAAATCTGGACCTAAGCCTGAAACTGAGTGCTTCTACTGCAAGCAGACTGGTCACTGGAAGCGGAACTGCCCGAAGTATTTGGCGGATAAGAAGGATGGCAAGGTGAACAAAGGTATATGTGATATACATGTTATTGATGTGTACCTTACTAGATCTAACAGTAGCACCTGGGTATTTGATACTGGTTCTGTTGCTAATATTTGCAACTCGAAACAGGGACTACGGATTAAGCAAACACTAGCGAAGGACGAGGGGACGATGCGCGTGGGAAATGGTTCCAAAGTCGATGTGATCGCGGTCGGCACGCTACCTCCGCATCTACCATCGGGATTATTATTAGACCTAAATAATTGTTATTTGGTGCCAGCGTTGAGCATGAACATTATATCTGGATCTAGTTTAATGCGAGACGGTTATTCATTTAAATCAGAGAATAATGGTTGTTCTATTGATATGAGTAATATCTTTTATGGTCATGCACCCTTGAAGAATGGTCTATTTTTGATGAATCTCGATAGTAGTACACATATTCATAATGTTGTAACCAAAAGATGTAGAGTTGATAATGATAGTGCAACTTATTGTGGCACTGCCGTTTAGGTCATATTCGGTATAAAACGCATGAAGAAACTCCATACTGATGGACTTTTGGAACCACTTGATTATGAATCACTTGGTACTTGCGAACCGTGCCTCATGGGCAAGATGACTAAAACACCGTTCTCCGGTACTATGGAGAGAGCAACAGATTTGTTGGAAAATCATACATACAGATGTATGTGTCCGATGAATATTGAGGCTCGTGGCGGATATCGTTATTTTCTCACCTCACAAGATGATTTAGCAGATGGGTTATATCTACTTAATGAAACATAAGTCTAAAACATTTGAAAAGTTCAAGAATTTCAGAGTGAAGTTGAAAATCATCCTAACAAGAAAATAAAGTTTCTATGATCTGATCTTGGAGGAGAAATATTAGAGTTACGAGTTTGGTGTACATTTGAAACAATTGTGGAATAGTTTCGCAACTCACGCCACCCGGAACACCACAGCGTAATGGTGTGTCCGAACGTCGTAATCGTACTTTACTAGATATGGTGCGATCTATGATGTCTCTTACTGATTTTTACCGCTATCGTTTTGGGGATATGCTCTAGAGACGGCCGCGATTCACGTTAAATAGGGCACCATCAAAATCCGTTGAGACGACGCCTTATGAACTGTGGTTTGGCAAGAAACCAAAGTTGTCGTTTCTGAAAGTTTGGGGCTGCGATGCTTATGTGAAAAAGCTTCAACCTGATAAGCTCGAACCCAAATTGGAGAAATGTGTCTTCATAGGATATCCAAAGGAAACTATTGGATACACCTTCTATCACAGATCCGAAGGCAAGACTTTTGTTGCTAAATTCGGAAACTTTCTAGAGAAGGAGTTTCTCTCGAAAGAAGTGAGTGGAGGAAAGTAGAACTTGACGAGGTAACTGTACCTGCTCCCTTATTGGAAAGTAGTACATCACAGAAAACTGTTTCAGTGACACCTACACCAAGTAGTGAGGAAAGCTAATGATAATGATCATGAAACTTCAGATCAAGATACTACTGAACCTCGTAGATCAACCAGAGTGAGATCGCGCCAGAGTGGTACGGTAATCCTGTTCTGGAAGTCATGCTACTAGATCATGATGAACCTACGAACTATGAAGAAGCGATGGTGAGCCCAGATTCCGCAAAATGGCTTGAAGCCATGAAATCTGAGATGGGATCCATGTATGAGAACAAAGTGTGGACTTTGGTTGACTTGCCCGATGATCGGCAAGCAATTGAGAATAAATGGATCTTCAAGAAGAAGGACTGACACTGACGGTAATGTTACTGTCTACAAAGCTCGACTTGTCGCAAAAGGTTTTCGACAAGTTCAGGGTTGACTACGATGAGACCTTCTCACCCTAGCGATGCTTAAGTCTGTCCGAATCATGTTAGCAATTGCCGCATTTTATGATTATGAAATTTGGCAGAGTGATGTCAAAACTGCATTTCCTGAATGGATTTCTGGAAGAGAGTTGTATATGATGCAACCAGAAGGTTTTGTCGATCTCCAAAGGAGCTAACAAAGTGTGCAAGCTCCAGCGATCCATTTATGGACTGGTGCAAGCCTCTCGGAGTTGGAATAAACGCTTTGATAGTGTGATCAAAGCATTTGGTTTTATACAGACTTTCGGAGAAGCCTGTATTTACAAGAAAGTGAGTGGGAGCTCTGTAGCATTTCTGATATTATATGTGGATGACATATTACTGATTGGAAATGATATAGAATTTCTGGATAGCATAAAGGGATACTTGAATCAGAGTTATTCAATGAAAGACCTCGGTGAAGCTGCTTACATATTGGGCATTAAGATCTATAAAGATAGATCAAGACGCTTAATTGGACTTTCACAAAGCACATACCTTGACAAAATTTTGAAGAAGTTCAAAATGGATCAAGCAAAGAAAGGATTCTTGCCTGTTTTACAAGGTGTGAAATTGAGTAAGACTCAATGCCCGACCAATGCAGAAGATAGAGAGAAAATGAAAGATGTTCCCTATGCTTCAGCCATAGGCTCTATCATGTATGCAATGCTGTGTACCAGACCTGATGTGTGTCTTGCTATAAGTCTAGCAGGGAGGTACCAAAGTAATCCAGGAGTGGATCACTGGACAGCGGTCAAGAACATCCTAAAATACCTGAAAAGGACTAAGAAATGTTTCTCATATATGGAGGTGACAAAGAGCTCATAGTAAATGGTTACGTTGATGCAAGCTTTGACACTGATCCGGACGATTCTAAATCGCAAACCGGATACGTGTTTACATTAAACGGTGGAGCTGTCAGTTGGTGCAGTTCTAAACAAAGCGTTGTGTGCGGGATCTACATGTGAAGCGGAGTACATAGCTGCTTCGGAAGCAGTCAAACGAAGGAGTCTGGATGAAGGAGTTCATATCCGATCTAGGTGTCATACCTAGTGCATCGGGTCCAATGAAAATCTTTTGTGACAATACTGGTGCAATTGCCTTGGCAAAGGAATCCAGATTTCACAAGAGAACCAAGCACATCAAGAGACGCTTCAATTCCATCCGGGATCTAGTCCAGGTGGGAGACATAGAGATTTGCAATGATACATACGGATCTGAATGTTGCAGACCCGTGACTAAGCCTCTTCCACGAGCAAAACATGATCAGCACCAAGGCTCCATGGGTGTTAGAATCATTACTGTGTAATCTAGATTATTGACTCTAGTGCAAGTGGGAGACTGAAGGAAATATGCCCTAGAGGCAATAATAAAGTTATTATTTATTTCCTTATATCATGATAAATGTTTATTATTCATGCTAGAATTGTATTAACCGGAAACATAATACATGTGTGAATACATAGACAAACAGAGTGTCACTATATGCCTCTACTTGACTAGCTCGTTAATCAAAGATGGTTATGTTTCCTAACCATGAACAATGAGTTGTTATTTGATTAACGGGATCACATCATTAGGTGAATTGATCTGATTGACATGACCCATTCCATTAGCTTAGCACCCGATCGTTTAGTATGTTGCTATTGCTTTCTTCATGACTTATACATGTTCCTATGACTATGAGATTATGCAACTCCCGTTTACCGGAGGAACACTTTGGGTACTACCAAACGTCACAACGTAACTGGGTGATTATAAAGGAGTACAGGTGTCTCCAAAGGTACATGTTGGGTTGGCGTATTTCGAGATTAGGATTTGTCACTCCGATTGTCGGAGAGGTATCTCTGGGCCCTCTCGGTAATGCACATCACATAAGCCTTGCAAGCATTTGCAACTAATGAGTTAGTTGCGAGATGATGTATTACGAACGAGTAAAGAGACTTGCCGGTAACGAGATTGAACTAGGTATTGATACCGACGATCGAATCTCGGGCAAGTAACATACCGATGACAAAGGGAACAACGTATGTTGTTATGCGGTCTGACCGATAAAGATCTTCGTAGAATATGTAGGAGCCAATATGGGCATCCAGGTCCCGCTATTGGTTATTGACCGGAGACGTGTCTCGGTCATGTCTACATTGTTCTCGAACCCGTAGGGTCCGCACGCTTAAGGTTACGATGACAGTTATATTATGAGTTTATGCATTTTGATGTACCGAAGGTTGTTCGGAGTCCCGGATGTGATCACGGACATGACGAGGAGTCTCGAAATGGTCGAGACGTAAAGATTGATATATTGGAAGCCTATGTTTGGATATCGGAAGTGTTCCGGGTGAAATCGGGATTTTACCGGAGTACCGGGAAGGTTACCGGAACCCCCCGGGAGCTAAATGGGCCATGATGGGCCTTAGTGGAAAAGAGAAGAGGCAGCCCTACATGGGCTGCGCGCCTCCCCCTTCCCCTAGTCCTATTAGGACTAGGAGAGGTGGCCGGCCCCCTCTCTCTCTTTTCCCCCTCCGCGAATCCTATTCCAACTAGGATTGGGGGGAATCCTACTCCCAGAGGGAGTAGGACTCTCCTGGCGCGCCACACCCTTGGCCGGCCAGCCTCCCCCCCTCTAGTCCTTTATATACTGAGGCAGAGGCACCCTAGTTGATCCACGTGATCTATTCCTTAGCCGTGTGCGGTGCCCCAGCCACCATATCCTCGATAATACTGTAGCGGAGTTTAGGCGAAGCCCTGCTGCTGTAGTACATCAAGATCGTCACCACGCCGTCGTGCTGACGGAACTCTTCCCCGATGCTGACGGAACTCTTCCCCGACACTTTGCTAGATCGGAGTCCGGGGATCGTCATCGAGCTGAACGTGTGCTCGAACTCGGAGGTGCCGTAGTTTCGGTGCTTGATCGGTTGGATCGTGAAGACGTACGACTACTTCCTCTACGTTGTGTCAACGCTTCCGCAGTCGGTCTGCGTGGGTACGTAGACAACACTCTCCCCTCTCGTTGCTATGCATCACATGATCTTTCATGTACGTAGGAATTTTTTTGAAATTACTATGAAACCCAACACTTGGAAGGTAGTGTTTTATTAAGTATCTGGTTCTAGTTGTCATAAGGTCAAGGTACAACTCCGGGTCGTCCTATTACCGAAGATCACGGCTATTCGAATAGATTAACTTCCCTGCAGGGGTGCACCACATTTCCCAACATGCTCGATCCCCTTTGTCCGGACACACTTTTCAAGGTCATGCCCGGCCTCGGAAGATCAACACGTCGCAGCCCTACCTAGGCACAACAGAGAGGTTAGCACGCCGGTCTAAATCCTATGGCGTAGGGGTCTGGCCCATTGCCCATTGCACACCTGCACGTTGCGTACGCGGCCGGCGAGCAGACCTAGCCTCCCTTATACAAGAGCAGGCGTTCCAGTCCAACCCGGTGCGCGCCGCTCAGTCGCTGACGTCACGAAGGCTTCGGCTGATACCACGACGTCGAGTGCCCATAACTGTTCCCGCATAGTTGGTTAGTGCGTATAGGCCAGTGGC
Source organism: Triticum urartu (assembly GCF_003073215.2). NCBI lineage: Eukaryota > Viridiplantae > Streptophyta > Magnoliopsida > Poales > Poaceae > Triticum > Triticum urartu. The sequence continues at coordinate 243,194,500 of NC_053025.1, forward strand.
CAGACTCAGATCAAATACCTAGATCTTGTTAAGCGTGTTATTTTGAAATAACCGCGGACGCCGACCAGGGCCAGGCCCACCTCTCTCCTAGGTGGTCTCAACCTACCCTGTCGCTCCGCCACAAAGATCCACTCAGAGGGTTGTCGGGACAAACGTCCTTTCGGACCCAATCCATGAATCACTCGCGGGTACTCTACGAGCCAACCCGACTTTAGTCACAACAGGTATCATATAATATGTATAAGTATATACCCGTGATCACCTCCCGAGTGATCACGGCCCGATAGTATAGCATGGCAGACGGACAAGAACGTAAGGCCACTAATGGTAAACTAGCATCCTATACTAAGCATTTCGGATTGCAGGTAAGGTATCAATAACTGTAGCAACAATGATAGGCTATGCATCAGGATAGGATTAACGAAAAGCAGTAACATGCTACACTACTCTAATGCAAGCAGTAGAGAGAAGAGTAGGCGATATCTGGTGATCAAGGGGGGGGGGGCTTGATTACTATCCGTCGTATCTACTTTTCCAAACACTTTTGCCCTTGTTTTGGACTCTAACTTGCATGATTTGAATGGAACTAACCCGGACTGGCGCTGTTTTCAGCAGAATTACCATGGTGTTATTTATGTGCAGAAACAAACGTTCTCGGAATGACCTGAAACTTCACGGAGTAACTTTTTGGAAAATATAAAAATTACATGCAAAAGATGAAGGCCAGGGGGCCCACCACCTGTCCATGAGGGTGGGGGCGCGCCTACCCCCAGCGCGCCCCCTACCTCTTGGGCCCCCTGGAGCTCCTCCGACTCCAACTCCAACTCTATATATTGTGCTTCGGGGAGAAAAAAATCAAAGAGAAGAATTCATTGCATTTTACGATACGGAGCCACCGCCAAGCCCTAAAACCTCTCGGGAGGGCTAATATGGAGTCCGTTCGGGGCTCCGGAGAGGGGAATAAGTCGCCATCGTCATCATCAACCATCTTCCATCACCAATTTCATGATGCTCACCGCCGTGCGTGAGTAATTCCATCGTAGGCTTGCTGGACGGTGATGGGTTGGATGAGATCTATCATGTAATCGAGTTAGTTTTGTTAGGGTTTGATCCCTAGTATCCACTATGTTCTGAGATTGATGTTGCTATGACTTTTCTATGCTTAATGCTTGTCACTAGGGCCCGAGTGCCATGATTTCAGATCTGAACCTATTATGTTTTCTTCAATATATGAGAGTTCTTGATCCTATCTTGCAAGTCTATAGTCACCTATTATGTGTTATGATCCATTAACCCTGAAGTGACAATAATCGGGATACTTACCGGTGATGACCATAGTTTGAGGAGTTCATGTATTCACTATGTGCTAATGCTTTGTTCCGGTACTCTATTAAAAGGAGGCCTTAATATCCCTTAGTTTCCATTAGGACCCCGCTGCCACATGAGGCTAGGACAAAAGATGCCATGCAAGTTCTTTTCCATAAGCACGTATGACTATATTCGGAATACATTCCTACATTACATTGATGAACTGGAGCTAGTTCTATGTCACCCTAGGTTATGATTGTTACATGATGAACCGCATCAGGCATAATTCTCTATCACCGATCCATTGCCTACGAGCTTTCCATATATTGTTCTTCGCTTATTTACTTTTCCGTTGCTATTGCTGTCATAACTACAAAATACCAAAAACATTACTTTTGCTGTCATTACCTTTTGCTACCGTTACCACTACTATCATATTACTTTGCTACTAAACACTTCACTGCAGATATTAAGTTTCCAGGTGTGGTTGAATTGACAACTCAGCTGCTAATACTTGAGAATATTTTTTGGCTCCCCTTGTGTCGAATCAATAAATTTGGGTTGAATACTCTACCCTCGAAAACTGTTGTGATCCCCTATACTTGTGGGTTATCAAGACTATTTTCTGGCGCCGTTGCCGGGGAGCATAGCTCTATTCCTTGAGTCACTTGGGATTTATATCTTCTTATCATTATGAAGAACTTGAAAGATCCAAGAACCAAGATTCATCCCTCAACTACGAGGGGAGGTAAGGAACTGCCATCTAGCTCTGCACTTGATTCACCTTCTGTTTTAAGTAAGCTTGCGACACCTAAACCTGCTTTTGCTATTCGTTCTGATATGTCGCATGTTATTGATGATGCCACTTCTGCTATACATGATACTTATGATGAAACTACTTCTATGCTTGATACTACTGTGACACTTGGTGAATTTCTTGATGAACAACTTGCTAGGGCTAGAGAGATTGAAAATATTGAATCTGATAATACTGATAAAATTGATGATGAAGACTTGCCTGTTATTCCTGAGGGTTATTTTTTTGATAAAGAAGCTTCTTTAGCTATTTTAGCTTGCAAAGATAGATACGAACTCAAGAGGTTATTAGCTAAGTGGAATAAGCAATCTCTAAATGCTAGAATGAAACCTGGCCCTGCTTTTGCTACTTCACCTATCTGTGTTACCGATAAGGATTACGAATTCTCTGTTGATCCTGATATAATTACTTTGGTTGAATCTGATCCTTTTCATGGCTATGAATCTGAAACTGTTGTGGCACATCTTACTAAATTAAATGATATAGCCACCCTGTTCACAACTGATGAGAGAACTCATTACTTTTATATCCTTAAAATATTTCCGTTCTCATTAAAGGGTGTCGCTAAGATATCGTTTAATTCTCTTGATCCTGGTTGTGTGCGTAGTCCCCGGGATATGATTTATTACTTCTCTGCTAAATATTTCCCTGCTCATAAGAAACAAGCTGCTTTAAGGGATATATATAATTTTGCACAAATTGAAGAAGAGAGTCTCCCACAAGCTTGGGGGAGGCTTCTCCAATTACTTAATGCTTTGCCTGATCATCCTCTTAAGAAAAATGAAATACTTGATATCTTTTATAATGGACTAACCGATGCCTCGAGAGATTACCTGGATAGTTGTGTTGGTTCTGTTTTCAGGGAAAGAACACCGAATGAAGGTGAAATTCTATTGAATAATATGTTGACAAATGAAAATAATTGGACACCTTCAGAGCCAATTCCTGAGCCTATTCCTAAACCAACTCCGAAGAAGAGGGGTATTCTATTTCTCAGTCCTGAAGATATGCAAGAGGCAAAGAAATCTATGAAAGTAAAAGGTATTAAAGCTGAAGATGTTAAGAATTTACCTCCTATTGAAGAAATACATGGTCTTAATTTACCGCCTGTTGAAGAAACATATGATCTTAATCCATTACCTATTGAAGAAACTTATGGTCTTGATAACCCGACACAGGTAGTAAAGGTAAATTCTCTCTATAGATATGATAAAGCTAAAATCCCATTTACTAAGTTTGCTAGCCCATGCTTAGATGAGTTTGATAAATTTATGGTTAAACAAGAATATTTTAATGCTTATTTTGGTAGACAATTGAAATACAATTCAAATATGCTTGAACACTTGGGTGATTATATGGCTAATGGCAAAGGTGAACTTAAACTTATTAGTAAACATGCTTCTATGGTTACCACTCAAGTAGAACAAGTACTCAAAGCTCAAAATGATTTGCTCAATGAATTGAATAGTAAAGATAATGATAATGCTGTTAGAGTTATGACTAGAGGTGGTAAAATGACTGAGGAACCTTTGTATCCTGAAGGCCACCCTAAGAGAATTGAGCAAGATTCTTAGAGAAATAATATAGATGAACCTAGTCCTTCTAAAAGGAAGAAAAAGAAAAATGATAGGACTTTGCATGCTTCTAGTGAACCTGTTATTGAAACACCTGAGAATCCAAATGATATTTTTATTTCTGATGCTGAAACTCAATCTGGTAATGAACCTGAAACTAGTAATAAGGTTAATGATAATGTTCATGATGATGCTCAACCTAGTAATGATAACGATATAGAAATTGAACTTGCTGTTGATTTTGATAACCCACAATCAAAGAATCAACGTTATGATAAGAAAGACTTTGTTGCTAGGAAACACGGTAAAGAAAGAGAACCATGGGTTCAGAAACCCATGCCTTTTCCTCCCAAACCATCGAAGAAAAAGGATGATGAGGATTTTGAGCGCTTTGCTGAAATGATTAGACCTATCTTTTTGCATATGCGATTAACTGATATGCTCAAAATGAATCCTTATGCTAAGTATATGAAAGATATTGTTACAAATAAAAGAAAGATACCGAAAGCTGAAATTTCCACCATGCTTGCTAATTATACTTTTAAGGGTGGAATACCAAAGAAACTAGGAGATTCCGGTGTACCAACTATACCATGCTCCATTAAAAGAAATTATGTTAAAACTGCTTTATGTGATCTTGGAGCCGGTGTTAGTGTTATGCCTCTGTCTTTATATCGTAGACTTGATTTGAATAAGTTGACACCTACTGAAATATCTTTGCAGATGGCTGATAAATCAACTGCTATACCTGTCGGTATTTGTGAGGATGTGCCTGTTGTGGTTGCAAACGTTACTATTTTTACGGACTTTGATATTCTTGATATTCCCGAGGACGATAGTATGTCTATTATTCTTGGAAGACCCTTTTTGAATACTGCAGAGGCTGTTATTGATTGCACTAAAGGCAATGTCACTTTTCATGTTAATGGCAATGAGCATACGGTAACTTTTCGAGGAAACAACCTCAAGTTCATATTATCAACTCTATTGGAAAAAATCCAACGATTATATTTGGAGGTTTTGAATTTCCTCCTCCTACTGTCAAGAAGAAATATGATATTCTTATTATTGGGGATGTGCATATCCCCGTTGAGGTAACATAGTGTTATTCGAAATTTCTTCGGTTCCATGTTATTCCTAATGAGTTCGTTAACAAGACTTGATCAACCTTGTTATTGGATTCCTTTTGATGAGCATGAGATGGATGAAACTAGAAGGCACAACCTTCTGTACCCTCCTTTTACTTTCTGTTATTTATATTAAATAAAATTAAAATAAATATTTTTCTGTTTGTTATCTGATTATCCCTGCAATATAAAAATACCCCGAAAATAAAAGTTCTCCAAATGCCCTGAAATTTAAATATGATTTTTTTTCTAGAATATTTGAGAATATTTGGCACTGAGAACACAACAGGGGGGTCAACCACCTGCCCACGAGGGTGGAGGGCGCGCCCTACCCCACTGGGCGCCCCCCTACCTTGTGGGCCCACGGTGGCCCTCCTCCACTTATCCTTTCACCCACACACTCCTTCTTCCTCCCCCAAACACGAATATCCAGCTCAAACCCGAGTCCAAGCTCATTTTGTGTGACGCCCCCAATTTAATTGTACACTAATCATACACGCAAACGTGTACGATCAAGATCAGGGACTCATGGGAAGATATCACAACACAACTCTACAAATAAAAATAAGTCATACAAGCATCATATTACAAGCCAGGGGCCTCGAGGGCTCGAATACAAGAGCTCGATCATAGACGAGTCAGTGGAAGCAACAATATCTGAGTACAGACATAAGTTAAAACAAGTTTGCCTTAAGAAGGCTAGCACAAACTAGGATACAAATCGAAAGAGGCGCAGGCCTCCTGCCTGGGATCCTCCTAATCTACTCCTGGTCGTCGTCAGCGGGCTGCACGTAGTAGTAGGCACCTCCCGAGTAGTAGTAGTCGTCGTCGACGGTGGCGTCTGGCTCCTGGGCTCCAACGTCTGGTCGCAGCAATCGGGTATAGGAAGGGGGGAAAGGGGGAGTAAAGCAACCGTGAGTACTCATCCAAAGTACTCGCAAGCAAGGAGCTACACTACATATGTATGCATTGGTATAAAATGGAATAAGGGTATCAAATGTGGACTAAACTGCAGAATGCCAGAATAAGAGGGGGATAGCTAGTCCTTTTGAAGACTACGCTTCTGGTAACCTCCATCTTGCAGCAGAAGAAGAGAGTAGATGGTAAGTTCACCAAGTACCATCGCATAGCATAATCCTAATCGATGATCCTCCCCTCGTCGCCCTGTGAGAGAGCGATCACCGGTTGTATCTGGCACTTGGAAGGGTGTATTTTATTAAGTATCCGGTTCTAGTTGACATAAGGTCAAGGTACAACTCCAAGTCGTCCTGTTACCGAAGATCATGGTTATTCGAATAGATTAACTTCCCTGCAGGGGTGCACCACATAACCCAACATGCTCGATCCCATTTGGCCGGACACACTTTTCTGGGTCATGCCCGGCCTCGGAAGATCAACACGTCGCAGCCCTACCTAGGCACAACAGAGAGGTCAGCACGCCGGTCTAAATCCTATGGCGCACGGGTCTGGGCCCATCGCCCATTGCACACCTGCACATTGCGTACGCGGCCGGTGAGCAGACCTAGCCTCCCTTATACAAGAGTAGGCGTTCCAGTCCAACCCGGCGCGCGCCGCTCAGTCGCTGACATCACGAAGGCTTCGGCTGATACCACGACTTCGAGTGCCCATAACTGTCCCCGCGTAGATGGTTAGTGCGTATAGGCCAGTAGCCAGACTCGGATCAAATACCAAGATCTAGTTAAGCGTGTTATTTTGGAATAACTGTGAACGTCGACCAGGGCCAGGCCCACCTCTCTCCTAGGTGGTCTCAACCTGCCATGTTGCTCCACCTCAAAGTAATAGTCAGGGGCCGTCGGGAACTCAGGCCCACCACTACCTGGATGGAGCCACCTGCCCCTTCAGCCCCCATCTCCAAACAGTATCACTCGTAATGTAACAGTGAAAAGTATATATTATATGCCCGTGATCACCTCCCGAAGTGATCACGGCCCAGTAGTATAGCATGCCAGACGGACAAGAGTGTAGGGTCACTGATGGAACACTAGCAGCCTATACTAAGCAGTAGGATTGCAGGTAAAGGTAACAACGGTAGTAGCAAGGACAGGCTATGCAGCAGTATAGGATTAACTGAAAGCAGTAACATGCTACACTACTCTAATGCAAGCAGTATAGAGGAGAGTAGGCGATATCTGGTGATCAAGGGGGGGGCTTGCCTGGTTGCTCTGGCAAGAGAGAGGGGTCGTCAACTCCGTAGTCGTACTGGGTAGCAGCGGCGTCGGTCTCGGTGTCTAGCAGAAGAAGAGGGGGGGGAAGAAACAGTGAATACAATGCAAACAGATGCATAACGAAGCATGACAAGGCAAGGCGTGATGTTAGGCGTGCCCTAACGCGGTATGAGGTGATACCGGTGAAAGGGGGAAACATCCGGGAAAGTATCCCCGGTGTTTCGCGTTTTCGGGCAAAGGACCGGAGGGGGAAAGTTGCGAGTTCGATAGGTTAGGGATGTGTGGCGGACGAACGGGCTGCATACTCGGGTTCGTCTCGTCGTTCTGAGTAACTTTCATGTACAAAGTATTTTCATCCGAGTTAAGGTTTATTTTATATGAATTTTCAACGATTTAAACAATTTCTGGAATTAAATTAAATACGAAATAAATAAAAAAACAGAACACTTTTGTCACCTGGTGCTACCCTAGTATGTGAGTATGACAGTGGGGCCAGTGGGATTGGGTTGACCCGGTCAAAGGTTGACTAGTCAACATATGAATAGTGTAAGTGGGTCCCGCGTGTCATTGTCTTTAGTTTTAATAAAATGGTAATTAACCAAGGGTGGTCCCACATGTCATTGTTTTAATAATTTCCAAAAGATCTATCTAATCTAATTAGATGGGACCCACTTGTCATTAGCTAATAGGCTAAATTAGCACTAAACTACTACTAAACTAAACCTAGACTAATTAAACAAGGGCCGGCCATTAACCCAGTCGGCCATACGCATGGCCATGTACAGGGGGCTTGGCCAGGAGCTACAGCAGCAGATGGTAGTAGTAGCAAGCGAACCGTAGCAGCTAATAACAAGCAGTGGCAGTAGTATCAGCAGCACGCGGCGGCAGTAGTACACAGCGGCAGCAGCAAAGCATCAACAGAAACACGTAGAGCAGCCTGGCGTCCAGCAGCAGCAGTGAACGCGTGCGGAGGCAGCGGCTCGCGAGCAGCAGTAGTTCAGCAGCGAGCAACGCATGCGCCATGAGGAGCTGGCGAGGGCGCGCGTGGGAGGTGGCAGGGGTGTGGCCCGGGCGAGGCGGGCTCGCGCGCACGCAGTGGCGCGAGGCCACGTTTGGACAGTCGCTCGCGGGTGCGCGGCCAGGGCACGGTCGGACGGAGCTGCAGCCACAACGGCAGAACGATGGCCGAACAGAGGGGAAACAAGAGGGATGGGAGTGGCGCTCAAAGGGGGAGGCGGACGACGCGTCCGGCGTGGCGGAGGACCTCCGGTGAGGCAGATCGGGTGCGGGGCAGTGACGGTCGTAGACGAGGAAGTCACTCGATCCCATCGGAGTAGTGTGGTCCTCGTGGTTCCCGTGTACGGATGCGACGTAGTCGAGGATGATGAAGCTCCTCGACATCTTGGCGCGGCGAGGGTAGGCCGGTGGCCGCGGGATCGACGAAGGTGAGGCGACGACTGTGCTCGGTGAAGAAGAAAACGAAGAGGAAAACGAGAGTGAGGGAAACAGGGGATGTCTATGATTCGCAGGGTCACTGGGTTCATCTTGTAGCCGTCCAGGGGGGGGGTGGATGCTCAGCACGTGGAGATTCCCGGACATGGACGTGCTCAGATCGTCCACGGGGTGTGCTGTGAACAGGAAGAAGAGGATGGGGTGAGTTGGGCTGTGCCTTGTACTATTCATGGTGGGCCAAGTGCATAGGAGACTTTCTTCTTCTTTTCTTTTATGTTTTCTAATTTTCTCTAGTCACTGATTGGCTTTTGTAAAACATGTAACTAGTCACATAAATAACATTGCATTATATGGCACTGCCACAAAAAGTTTGGGAGGCATTTGAAAAGCTTTGGAATTTTTTTATAATTTTAATAGTGATTAAAATATTTTTTTGGCATTTAAACACTTTATAAAACGTTGGTCTCATTTTTATAAAAGCTTTGGGAAATTTTGCAATATCACGAACACTTTTGTTTTGCTGTTTGAATAATTAATATTTTGACTTTATTTTAATATTGAGATTGAGGTCGAGTTATTCTTAATTGTTTTTCTTAGGGCATAATGGTGATGACCTGGCATAATTAGTGGAAGATTACTGTAGCAAGAATCTCGGGATGTTACAAATCTCCTCCACTACAAAAAATCTCGTCCCGAGATTTAAGAGGTAGTGAAAGGGGGAAGGTTTGGTAGTGAATCTAGCGGGTCTTCTCATTCTGGCTTGCTCTTCTCGAAGAGGCCGATCCAATACATTGATGTCTTCATTTCTCTGCTTTAGGTCATCATGATGAAGTCGGCATCTTTTCTTCGAGAACTCCATCGTACGTACAAAAGGATAAGGGGGGTATTCCGGAAGAATGGACCGCTACAGTGTTTGCTTATCTGGTAGATAACATCAGGGAAGGTGGCAAAAAGTAACTCTCGAATTGAAACTTAAGACATTATTGAGAGCAAAGTAAGAAGGTGCAAAATAGAAGTTTCAAGCACATAGGTAATCGTTCATTGCCTGAAACGATGTGTGAAAGGGATTCGGAGCAATGGGAATAAGTATTTGCGTCTGATACCAGAATAGGTCACTAGGCAGGTGGCCCGTGAATTACATATGAAGTCAAGCGCGAGGAATAACTTTGTCAACGGGGTGTATAGGAGAGTCAGGTTTCGATCCTGCAGAACTATGGGTTATGGGCCCACCATGTGTGTTAAAAGTAGAAAGGGTGGTGACATCTTGCACGATCATGTAAGCAAGGCATGTTAGAGGATAACATGTCGGTTATGTCGGCAACAACAACGGTACCAAGGGCGAGGGACGAAGAGAACCATTTTCCTGCTCGTTGAACGAGGCAGACCAATATGCAAAGTTCTCATCCATCGATGGTTGCCAGAATGTCATCAACAAAAGTAACAGGGTCTTACTGACAGAGTGGTACACCAAGGTGTTACATAAGTAGAGAATTATTACTGCTTAGATTATGTGTAGATCACCAAAAAGGGTAAACAAACCAACCGAAAGGAAAATGTGATTATCAGTTTAAACAAACCAATGGAAAGGAAAATTTGTTTAAACACATATTTCAGGGGTATATCCCTCCCAAGAGCAAGCAGAGCATGATATCCATGATAGGATATAACGTAGAAAACCCTTTAGGAAAGGGGAGAGAAATAACATGACATTACCCATACAACGGTGTTTGGATAATTGATAAAGAATATTTAGCATGGCACTTCAAATGTTCTTATTCATGATCGGAGTACCACTTACATGGTTCGATATAGCATTGACATGGTCATCAGGTAAAGATCAGACTTAGGATACACAAATGATCCATCAGGAAAAACTTGAAGAATAGGTCTTACAATTCCCTCATGGAAGAAGGGATAACTTTGCTAAAAAGGAATCTATAACAACAAGTCCTCCGGCCAGGTGTGATAGGCATGACATCACCTTATAGATATATAAGGACCAATGCAATAATTCTTGGAAATATGTTCCGACCATCATATCTGACCGAGGTTCAGATCTGATTGATGCCAGGATGCCTCAGACTCGGGATGCTTGAGAAGAAAAGGTACAACACAATTGACGAGACAACTTTGTAAGATTCTCGGGAAATGTACTATGGAAGTGAGTTCCACAACAATAGTTCATCATTAACACCAAGGAGAGGATCAAGAGGTGGCTGATGAACTCAGCGACAACTCATTGAGATTTTCAAAAGATGGATTTCCACACTTATGTGAACCAGGAGATAACATTTGTCGGATCAAATGGTATAAGGATGTATGCTCGAGGAAAACATGCACAATTAAACATTGGTTGATAGGTGGACCCGAAATATGGTCTTAGGTAGCATGATCAATGTTAGAAAGGTGATTCAACAAGCAATAGTCTAAGAATGAAATATCGACCATTAACTTGAAAGCAATAGGGTTGCTAGAAACACGAACAAGTTTGTGTTGAACGGAAGGCAATAAAGTGGTCGATGATAACACAAATCATCGAGGGCAAGGAGGGTACTTCTCATCATGAATTCAATTGATATCTTGGAAGGGGTCAAAATGTTGATGATGATCACGACACATTTGTCGAGAGGTATCAAGAAGATGTAACCGATCGGCGATGACATCAAATTAACGGAATGATGAAGCGAGAAGTTATTGAAACCATAGGTACGACACAAACTTGAAATCAAGCTTGTCATTCAAGGACAATTATTATGACGAGGAAGATCGATGTAAGATAAGCTCACCTCAAAATTTTTGCTCTAGGAAGAAGGTCCAGGTAGCACAGTTGAAATCGGCATGACAAGGATATAGCCAAACGGGCTAGGAATGACGTGATGGAGTTCAAACTCGTAAGTCATGACGGTTACCACGATTTGTTTTATCTTGGTGCAGACTTCAGTCAGTTATCGGTGTCTTTGAGTGTTTAATAACTGAGAGCCCGTGAAAAAATTGGAATTAGTGAAAATGTAGCACTTGATGAAGAACTCAAAAGAAGTATGCAGTTCCATGATAATCTCGAGATACCAGGGGGTAATACTCGATGACAGATCATAGTAAAGGTTGGAATAGGGTAATGCTCTATAGAAAAAAGTGCTCAAACTTGCACGAGAAATGGAATCAAGGAGAAACATGGTCGGAACCATGTCCACAGATACAAGATGAACTTATAACAAGGGGATAATTATTTTAAGAGAAGCTTCCATGATAAGGTATACATCGTTTCCATGGGCATGAACACAGGGTTCAAGGTCGACTCCCACTTGTTCAACGCATAACCTTTCATTCACCTCTCGTATTTTGAAAATGACATTAGTTGTTGAAAGTTTTACCTGGTGCAATACCAGATAAGTATGACCCGTGAAATCTTCCGGGTTTGCACAGATTAGGGAAGGCATTAGTTCAAACCATCGGGTATCTTAGGAATATATATATCACAAACTTCAGGAGTAAATAACACAAGCTCGAAAGTAGAGCATGGTTAACAAGGCAGAGGATACAGTTTACCAAAGGCATTATATACCTGTGGAAAGGCTCACAAGGTTATTGAACATTAAGGACAATGTCGGATGAAATCCAACAATGGATCTGACGATCCACAACAGAGCTGATGTGAAAATCGGTACTCTACCAGAAGAAGAAAGAATGCAAAGGCATTGGATTATGGAAACAACTGACTAATCCAGAGCACAAATGCAAAGGAATTATGGTTTTCAAATCAAGGGATCAGAAGCAATGTTCTGATTAGGGATGGATAAGTTGAATATCCTTAGGGGTACAATCGACGGCAATTGGATTTGTTGAGAACCAGTTCATGTTTAAAATGACATCTGAGCCGGAAAGATGATTTAAAAGGACCAACTAATTATTGCGTGCATTCGCACTCATGTTGAATCAAAGGGATCAAAATGACGGTGCCTATGGATACTAACGAATATTGCCAGACATATGGAAAGCATCCATCATGCAAGCAGACAAGTATTGCAGAGCAATAAGCTACTAAGGATTTTTGGAGGATCGAATAGTATTTAGATGACCATTGTGAAACACATGAACAACTGAGGGATGAGAGGATACTCGATAAGTGCGAGAATTATCCGTAGGGGTATTCAGGTGACAAAGAACAACAAGGCAGTAAGCCCAAAGGATTATCGAAACAACGACGAGTATTTCGGGGTATCTTGTAATAAAAAGACCAACTGGGAATAAAAGTAAGAACGATAGGTGTAAGTATTTATCCATAGGGATTTTTCGGTGGTAGGGAATTGCAAAAGCAACAAGCACAAGGTCTCTAGAAAATATCGGAGAGTATTGTCAGAATCTTCTGTTGAAGCAGTCGATCATCCGTAATGAGAGGGTTCTCCGGCAGGAAGTGGTAACGAGAACCTAGAGTTAGATTTTAGCAAAATCATTTAACCCGAATAGAAGAGAGATCAGAGTCCCAGAGTATAGATGAGGAATAAAAGATCCTAATACCACCCAATGGCGACGTGGGCCCGTAAGCCACACAACCATGTTAGTAAAAGTTTTTCAATGACTAGACTCAATTTCGGCCAAGGAGTTTGGAAGGGGGATTCCTACAGGCAGTCGGCTCTGATACCAACTTGTGACGCCCCCTATTTAATCGTACACTAATCATACACGCAAACGTGTACGATCAAGATTAGGGACTCACAGGAAGATATCACAACACAACTCTACAAATAAAAATAAGTCATACAGGCATCATATTACAAGCCAGGGGCCTCGAGGGCTCGAATACAAGAGCTCGATCATAGACGAGTCAGCGGAAGCAACAATATCGAGTACAGACATAAGTTAAACAAGTTTTCCTTAAGAAGGCTAGCACAAACTAGGATACAGATCGAAAGAGGCGTAGGCCTCCTGCCTGGGATCCTCCTAATCTACTCCTGGTCGTCGTCAGCGGGCTGCACGTAGTAGTAGGCACCCCCCGAGTAGTAGTAGTCGTCGTCGACGGTGGCGTCTGGCTCCTGGGCTCCAACGTCTGGTCGCAGTAATCGGGTATAGGAAGGGGGAAAAGGGGGAGTAAAGCAACCATGAGTACTCATCCAAAGTACTCGCAAGCAAGGAGCTACAATGTGGACTGAACTGCGGAATGCCGGAATAAGAGGTGGATAGCTAGTCCTTTCGAAGACTATGCTTCTGGTAACCTCCATCTTGCAGCAGAAGAAGAGAGTAGATAGTAAGTTCACCAAGTAGCATCGCATAGCATAATCCTAGCCGATGATCCTCCCCTCGTCGCCCTGTGAGAGAGCGATCACCGGTTGTATCTGGCACTTGGAAGGGTGTATTTTATTAAGTATCCGGTTCTAGTTGACATAAGGTCAAGGTACAACTCCAAGTCGTCCTGTTACCGAAGATCACGACTATTCGAATAAATTAACTTCCCTGCAGGGGTGCACCACATAACCCAACACGCTCGATCCCATTTGGCTGGACACACTTTTCTGGGTCATGCCTTGCCTCGGAAGATCAACACGTCGCAGCCCTACCTAGGCACAACAGAGAGGTCAGCACGCCAGTCTAAATCCTATGGCGCAGGGGTCTGGGCCCATCGCCCATTGCACACCTGCACGTTGCGTATGCGGCCGGTTAGCAGACCTAGCCTCCCTTATACAAGAGTAGGCATTCCAGTCCAACCCGGCGCGCGCCGCTCAGTCGCTGACGTCACGAAGGCTTCGGCTGATACCACGACGTCGAGTGCCCATAACTGTCCCTGCATAGATGGTTAGTGTGTATAGGCCAGTAGCCAGACTCAGATCAAATGCCAAGATCTCGTTAAGCGTGTTATTTTGAAATAACCGCGAACGCCGGCCAGGGCCAGGCCCACCTCTCTCCTAGGTGGTCTCAACCTGCCCTGTCGCTCCGCCTCAAAGTAACAGTCGGGGGCCGTCGGGAACTCAGGCCCACCACTACCTGGATGGAGCCACCTGCCCCTTCAGCCCCCATCTCCAAACAGTATCACTCGTAATGTAACAGTGAAAAGTATATATTATATGCCCGTGATCACCTCCCGAAGTGATCACGGCCCAGTAGTATAGCATGCCAGACGGACAAGAGTGTAGGGTCACTGATGGAACACTAGCAGCCTATACTAAGCAGTAGGATAGCAGGTAAAGGTAACAACAGTAGTAGCAAGGACAGGCTATGCAGCAGTATAGGATTAACTGAAAGCAGTAACATGCTACACTACTTTAATGCAAGCAGTATAGAGGAGAGTAGGCGATATCTGGTGATCAAGGGGGGCTTGCCTGGTTGCTCTGGCAAGAGAGAGGGGTCGTCAACTCCGTAGTCGTACTGGGTAGCATCGACGTCGGTCTTGGTGTAGAGCGGAAGAAGAGGGGGGTGGAAGAAACAGTGAATACAATGCAAACAGATGCATAACGAAGCATGACAAGGCAAGGTGTGATGTTAGACGTGCCCTAATGCGGTATGAGGTGATACCGGTGAAAGGAGGAAACATCCGGGAAAGTATCCCCGGTGTTTCGCGTTTCCGGGCAAAGGAGCCGGAGGAGGAAAGTTGCGAGTTCGATAGGTTAGGGATGCGTGGCGGACGAACGGGCTGCGTATCCGGGTTCGTCTCGTCGTTCTGAGTAACTTTCATGTACAAAGTATTTTCATCCGAGTTACGATTTATTTTATATGAATTTTCAACGATTTAAACAATTTCTGGAATTAAATTAAATTCGAAATAAATAAAAAAACAGAACACTTTTGTCACCTGGTGCTACCCTAGTATGTGAGTATGACAGTGGGGCCAGTGGGGTTGGGTTGACCCGGTCAAAGGTTGACTAGTCAACATATGAATAGTGTAAGTGGGTCCCGGGTGTCATTGTCTTTAGTTTTAATAAAATGGTAATTAACTAGGGGTGGTCCCACATGTCATTGTTTTAATAATTTCCAAAAGATCTATCTAATCTAATTAGACGGGGCCCACTTGTCATTAGCTAATAGGTTAAATTAGCACTAAAATACTACTAAACTAAACCTAGACTAATTAAACAAGGGCCGGCCATTAACCCAGCCGGCCATACGCAAGGCCATGTACAGGGGGCTTGGCCAGGAGCTACAGCAGCAGATGGTAGTAGTAGCAAGCAAACCGTAGCAGCTAATAACAAGCAGCGGCAGTAGTAATCAGCAGCACGCGGCGGCAGCAGTACACAGCGGCAGCAGCAAAGCATCAACAGAAACAAGTAGAGCAGCCTGGCGTCCAGCAGCAGCAGTGAACGCGTGCGGAGGCAGCGGCTCGCGAGCAGTAGTAGTTCAGCAGCGAGCAACGCAGGCGCCGTGAGGAGCTGGCGAGGGCGCGCGTGGGAGGTGGCAGGGGTGTGGTGCGTGCGCGAGGCCACGTTTGGGCAGTCGCTCGCGGGTGCGCGGCCAGGGCGCGGTCGGACGGAGCTGCAGCCACAGCGGCAGAACGACGGCCGAACAGAGGGGAAACAAGAGGGATGGGAGTGGCGCTCATAGGGGGAGGCAGACGACACGTCCGGCGTGGCGGAGGACCTCAGGTGAGGCAGATCGGGTGCGGGGCAGTGACGGCCATAGATGAGGAAGTCGCTCGATCCCATCGGAGTAGTGTGCTCCTCGTGGTTCCCGTGTACGGATGCGACGTAGTCGAGGATGACGAAGCTCCTCGACATCTTGGCACGGCGAGGGTAGGCCGGTCGCCGCGGGATCGACGAAGGCGAGGCGACGACTGTGCTCGGTGAAGAAGAAAACGAAGAGGAAAATGAGAGTGAGGGAAACAGGGGATGTCTAGGGTTTGCAGGGTCACTGGGTTCATCTTGTAGCCGTCCAGGGGGGATGGATGCTCAGCACGTGGAGATCCCCGACCATGAACGTGCTCAGATCGTCCATGGCGTGTGCTGTGAACAGGAAGAAGAGGATGGGATGAGTTGGGCTGTGCCTTGTACTATTCATGGTGGGCCAAGTGCACAGGAGACTTTTTTCTTCTTTTCTTTTATGCTTTCTAATTTTCTCTAGTCACTGATTGGCTTTTGTAAAACATGTAACTAGTAACATAAATAACATTGCATTATATGGCAATGCCACAAAAAGTTTGGGAGGCATTTGAAAAGCTTTGGAATTTTTTTATAATTTTAATAGTGATTAAAATATTGTTTTGGCATTTAAAACTTTTATAAAACGTTGGTCTCATTTTTATAAAAGCTTTGGGAAATTTTGCAATATCACGAACACTTTTGTTTTGCTGTTTGAATAATTAATATTTTGACTTTATTTTAATATTGAGATTGAGGCCGAATTATTCTTAATTGTTTTTCTTAGGGCATAATTGTGATGACCTGGCATAATTAGTGGAAGATTACTGTAACAAGAATCTCGGGATGTTACATTTTGCTGCCATTTTTGATCTTCTTGCTCAAAGCACCTCTCACAAAACTGCTTTGGGGGATTGTTCCTTGGTATGTGACTCCTCCATTGGTCCAATTAGTTTTCGCTCTAGTGCTTTATTCATTGCAAATTTTTGCTGCTAAGGTGACCCTATTCTTGAGCTTGCATGCTGATACGTCTCCAACGTATCTATAATTTTTGATTGCTCCATGCTATATTATCTACTGTTTTGAATGTTTATGGGCTTTATTATACACTTTTATATCATTTTTTGGACTAACCTATTAACCCAGAGCCCAGTGCCAGTTTCTGTTTTTATCCTGTTTTAGGGTTTCAAAGAAAAGGAAAATCAAACGGAGTCCAATTGACCTGAAACTTCACGGAACTCATTTTTTGAAGGAAAGAAGCCCAGAAGACTTGGAGTGCACGTCAGGGGACCTGCGAGGAGGCCACGAGGCAGGGGGGCGTGCCCACCCCCTGGGCGCGCCCTCCACCCTCGTGGGCCCCTCGTGGCCCCCCCTGACGTAATTCTTCCGCCTATATATCTCCATATACCCTAAAAACATCCGTGAGCACAATAGATCTAGAGTTCCGCCGCCAGAAGCCTCCGTAGCCACTAAAAGCCAATCTAGACCTGTTCCGGCACCCTGCCGGAGGGGGCAATCCTTCTCCGGTGACCATCTTCATCATCACGGTGCTCTCCATGACGAGGAGGGAGTAGTTCTCCCTCGGGGCTGAGGGTATGTACTGAAGGAAATATGCCCTAGAGGCAATAATAAAGTTATTATTTATTTCCTTATTTCATGATAAATTTTTATTATTCATGCTAGAATTGTATTAACCGGAAACATAATACATGTGTGAATACATAGACAAACAGAGTGTCACTAGTATGCCTCTACTTGACTAGCTCATTAATCAAAGATGGTTATGTTTCCTAACCATGGACAAAGAGTTGTTATTTGATTAACGGGATCACATCATTAGTTGAATGATCTGATTGACATGACCCATTCCATTAGCTTAGCACTCGATCATTTAGTATGTTGCTATTGCTTTCTTCATGACTTATACATGTTCCTATGACTATGAGATTATGCAAATCCCGTTTGCCGGAAGAACACTTTGTGTGCTACCAAACGTCACAACGTAACTGGGTGATTATAAAGGAGCTCTACAGGTGTCTCCAAAGGTACATGTTGGGTTGGCATATTTCGAGATTAGGATTTGTCACTCCGATTGTCGGAGAGGTATCTCTGGGCCCTCTCGGTAATGCACATCACTGAAGCCTAGCAAGCATTGCAACTAATGAGTTAGTTGCGGGATGATGTATTATGGAACGAGTAAAGAGACTTGCCGGTAACAAGATTGAACTAGGTATGGGATACTGACGATCGAATCTCGGGCTAGTAACATACCGATGACAAAGGAAACAACGTATGTTGTTATGCGGTCTGACCGATAAAGATCTTCGTAGAATATGTAGGAGCCAATATGAGCATCCAGGTTCCGCTATTGGTTATTGACCAGAGACGTGTCTCGGTCATGTCTACATTGTTCTCGAACCCGTAGGGTCCGCACGCTTAAGGTTTCGATGACAGTTATATTATGAGTTTATGAGTTTTGATGTACCGAAGTTAGTTCGGAGTCCCGGATGTGATCACGGACATGACGGGAGTCTCAAAATGGCCGAGACATAAAGATTGATATATTGGACGGCTATATTCGGACACCGGAAGTGTTCTGGGGAAGTTTCGGATAAAACCGGAGCATTGGGGGGTTACCGGAACCCCCCGGGGGGTTAATGGGCCTCATGGGCCTAAAGTGGAGAAGAGGAGGGGCTGCCAGGGCAGGCCGCGCGCCCCCTCTCCCCCTAGTCCGAACTGGACAAGGAGGGAGGGGCGGCGCCCCCCCTTTTCCTTCTCTCCTTCCCCCTCTCCTACTTGGACAAGCAAAGGGAGGGGAGTCCTACTCCCGGTAGGAGTAGGACTCCTCCTGCGCGCCTCCTACTAGGGCCGGCCGCACCCCCCTTGGATCCTTTATATACGGAGGCAAGGGGCACCCCAAGACACACAAGTTGATCCACGTGATCATATTCTTAGCCGTGTGCGGTGCCCCCTTCCACCAAAGTCCTCGATAATATTGTAGCAGTGCTTAGGCGAAGCCCTGCGACAGTAGTACATCAAGATCGTCACCACGCCGTCGTGCTGACGGAACTCTTTCCCGACACTTTGCTGGATCGGAGTCCGGGGATCATCATCGAGCTGAACGTGTGCTAGAACTCGGAGGTGCCGTAGTTTCGGTGCTTGATTGGTCGGGCCGTGGAGACGTACGACTACATCAACCAAGTTAACGCTTCCGTTGTCGATCTACAAGGGTATGTAGATTACACTCTCCCCCTCTCGTTGCTATGCATCACCATCATCTTGCGTGTGCGTAGGAATTTTTTTGAAATTACTACGTTCCCCAACAGTGGTATCAGAGCCTAGGTTTTATATGTTGATGTTATTTGCACGAGTAGAACACAAGTGAGTTGTGGGCGATATAAGTCATACTGCTTACCAGCATGTCATACTTTGGTTCGGCGGTATTGTTGGACGAAGCGGCCCGGACCGACATTACGCGTACGCTTACGCGAGACCGGTTCTCCCGACGTGCTTTGCACATAGGTGGCTTGCGGGTGACAGTTTCTCCAACTTTAGTTGAACCGAGTGTGGCTACGCCCGGTCCTTGCGAAGGTTAAAACAGCACCAACTTGACAAACTATCGTTGTGGTTTTGATGCGTAGGTAAGATTGGTTCTTGCTTAAGCCCGTAGCAGCCATGTAAAACTTGCAACAACAAAGTAGAGGACGTCTAACTTGTTTTTGCAGGGCATGTTCTGATGTGATATGGTTAAGACATGATGCTAAATTTTATTGTATGAGATGATCATGTTTTGTAACCGAGTTATTGGCAACTGGCAGGAGCCATATGGTTGTCGCTTTATTGTATGCAATGCAATCGTGCTGTAATGCTTTACTTTATCACTAAGCGGTAGCGATAGTCATGGAAGCATAAGATTGGCGAGACGACAACGATGCTACGATGGAGATCAAGGTGTCGCACCGGTGACGATGGTGATCACGACGGTGCTTCGAAGATGGAGATCACAAGCACAAGATGATGATGCCATATCATATCACTTACATTGATTGCATGTGATGTTTATCTTTTATGCATCTTATCTTGCTTTGATTGACGGTAGCATTATAAGATGATCTCTCACTAATTATCAAGAAGTGTTCTCCCTGAGTATGCACCGTTGCGAAAGTTCTTCGTGCTGAGACACCACGTGATGATCGGGTGTGATAGGCTCTACGTTCAAATACAACGGGTGCAAAACAGTTGCACACGCGGAATACTCAGGTTATACTTGAGAGCCAAGCATATACAGATATGGCCTCGGAACACGGAGACCGAAAGGTCGAGCGTGAATCATATAGTAGATATGATCAACATAGTGATGTTCACCAATGAAACTACTCCATCTCACGTGATGATCGGACATGGTTTAGTTGATTTGGATCACGTAATCACTTAGAGGATTAGAGGGATGTCTATCTAAGTGGGAGTTCTTAAGTAATATGATTAATTGAACTTAAGTTTATCATGAACTTAGTCCTAGTAGTATTTTGCAAATTATGTTGTAGATCAATAGCTCGTGTTGTTGCTTCCCTGTGTTTATTTTGATATGTTCCTAGAGAAAATTGTGTTGAAAGATGTTAGTAGAAATGATGCGGATTGGATCCGTGATCTGAGGTTTATCCTCATTGCTGCACAGAAGAATTATGTCCTTGATGCACCGCTAGGTGACGGACCTATTGCAGGAGCAGATGCAGACGTTATGAACGTTTGGCTAGCTCAATATGATGACTACTTGATAGTTTAGTGCACCATGCTTAATGGCTTAGAATCGGGACTTCAAAGACATTTTTGAACGTCATGGAGCATATGAGATGTTCCAGGAGTTGAAGTTAATATTTCAAGCAAATACCCGAGTTGAGAGATATGAAGTCTCCAACAAGTTCTATAGCTAAAAGATGGAGGAGAATCGCTCAACTAGTGAGCATGTGCCCAGATTGTCTGAGTACTACAATCGCTTGAATCAAGTGGGAGTTAATCTTCCAGATAATATAGTGATTGACAGAATTCTCTAGTCACCATCACCAAGTTAGTAGAACTTCGTGATGAACTATGATATGCAAGGGATAACGGAAACGATTCCCAAGCTCTTCGTAATGCGGAAATTGACGAAGGTAGAAATCGAGAAAAACATCAAGTGTTGATGGTAGATAAGACCACTAGTTTCAAGAAAAGGGCAGAGGGAAGAAGGGGAACTTCAAGAAGAACGGCAAGCAAGTTGCTGCTCAAGTGAAGAAGCCCAAGTCTGGTCCTAAGCCTGAGACTAAGTGTTTCTACTGCAAAGGGACTGGTCACTGGAAGCGGAACTACCCCAAGTGATTGGCGGATAAGAAGGATGGCAAAGTGAACATAAGTATATTTGATATACATGTTATTGATGTGTACTTTACTAGTGTTTATAGCAACCCCTCAGTATTTGATACTAGTTCAGTTGCTAAGATTAGTAACTCGAAACGGGAGTTGCAGAATAAACAGAGACTAGTTAAGGGTGAAGTGATGATGTGTGTTGGAAGTGGTTCCAAGATTGATATGATCATCATCGCACACTCCCTATACTTTCGGGATTAGTGTTGAACCTGAATAAGTGTTATTTGGTGTTTGCGTTAAGCATGAATATGATTTGATCACGTTTATTGTAATACGGTTATTCATTTAAGTAAGAGAATAAATTGTTGTTCTGTTTACATGAATAAAACCTTATATGGTTACACACCCAATGAAAATAGTTTGTTGGATCTCGATCGTAGTGATACACATAATCATAATATTGAAACCAAAAGATGCAAAGTTAATAATGATAGTGCAACTTATTTGTAGCACTGCCGTTTAGGTCATATTGGTGTAAAGCGCATGAAGAAACTCCATGCTGATGGGATTTTGGAATCACTTGATTATGAATCACTTGATGCTTGCGAACCATGCCTCATGGGCAAGATGACTAAGACTCGGTTCTCCGGAGCGAGCAACTGACTTATTGGAAATAATACATACTGATGTATGCGATTCGATGAGTGTTAAGGCTCACGGCAAGTATCGTTATTTTCTGAACTTCACAGATGATTTGAGCAGATATGGGTATATCTACTTGATGAAACATAAGTCTGAAACATTTGAAAAGTTCAAAGAATTTCAGAGTGAAGTGGAAAATCATCGTGACAAGAAAATAAAGTTTCTACGATCTGATCGCGGAGACAAATATTTGAGTTACGAGTTTGGCCTTCAGTTAAAAACAATGTGAAATAGTTTCACTACTCACGCCACCTGGAACACCATAGTGTAATGGTGTGTCCGAACATCATAACCGTACTTTATTAGATATGGTGCGATCTATGATATCTCTTACCGATCTACCACTATCGTTTTGGGGTTATGCATTAAAGACAGCTGCATTCACGTTTAAAAGGGCACCATCTAAGTCCGTTGAGACGACACAATCTGAACTGTGGTTTGGCAAGAAACCAAAGTTGTCGTTTCTTAAAGTTTGGGATTGTGATGCTTATATGAAAAAGTTTCATCCTGATAAGCTCAAACCCAAATCGGAGAAATGTGTCTTCATAGGATATCCAAAGGAGACTATTGGATACACCTTCTATCACAGATCCGAAGGCAAGACTTTTGTTGCTAAGTTCGGAAACTTTCTAGAGAAGGAGTTTCTCTCGAAAGAAGTGAGTGGGAGGAAAGTAGAACTTGACGAGGTAACTGTATCTGCTCCCTTATTGGAAAGTAGTGCATCATAGAAAACTGTTTCTGTGACACCTACACCAATTAGTGAGGAAGCTAATGATAATGATCATGAAACTTCAGAACAAGATACTACTGAACCTCGTAGATCAACCAGAGTGAGATCCACACCAGAGTGGTACGGTAATCCAGTTCTGGAAGTCATGCTACTATATCATGATGAACCTACGAACTATGAAGAAGCGATCGTGAGCCCAGATTCCGCAAAATGGCTTGAAGCCATGAACTCTAAGATGGGATCCATGTATGAGAACAAAGTGTGGACTTTGGTTGACTTCCCAATGATCGGCAAGCAATTGGGAATAAATGGATCTTCAAGAAGAAGACTGACGCCGATGGTAATATTACTGTCTACGAAGCTCGACTTGTCGCAAAAGGGTTTCGGCAAGTTCAAGGGGTTGACTACGATGAGACCTTCTCACCCGTAGCGATGCTTAAGTCTGTCCGAATCATGTTAGCAATTGTCGCATTTTATGATTATGAAATTTGGCAGATGGATGTCAAAACTGCATTCCTGAATGGATTTCTGGAAGAAAAGTTGTATATGATGCAACCGGAAGGTTTTGTCGATCCAAAGGGAGCTAACAAAGTGTGCAAGCTCCAGCGATCCATTTATGGACTGGTGCAAGCCTCTCGGAGTTGGAATAAACGCTTTGATAGTGTGATCAAAGCATTTGGTTTTATACAGACTTTTGGAGAAGCCTGTATTTACAAGAAAGTGAGTGGGAGCTCTGTAGCATTTCTGATATTATATGTGGATGACATATTACTGATCGGAAATGATATATAATTTCTGGATAGCATAATGGGATACTTGAATAAGAGTTTTTCAATGAAAGACCTCGGTGAAGCTGCTTACATATTAGGCATAAAGATCTATAGAGATAGATCAAGACGTTTAATTGGACTTTCACAAAGCACATACCTTGACAAGATTTCGAATATGTTCAAAATGGATCAAGCAAAGAAAGAGTTTCTTGCCTATGTTACAAGGTGTGAAATTGAGTAAGACTCAAAGCCCGACCACGGCAGAAGATAGAAAGAGAATGAATGTCATTCCCTATGCCTTGGTCATAGGTTCTATAAAGTATGCCATGTTGTGTACCAGATCTATTGTATACCCTACCACTGAGTTTGGCAAGGGAGTACAATAGTGATCTAGGAGTAGATCACTGGACAGCGGTCAGAATTATCCTTAGTGGAATAAAGATATGTTTTTCGATTATGGAAGTGAAAAAAGGTTCATCGTAAAGGGTTACGCCGATACAAGTTTTGACACTAATCTAGATGAATCTAAGTCTCAATCTAGATACATATTGAAAGTGGGAGCAATTAGCTAGAATAGCTCCGTGCAGAGCATTGTTGACATAAATATTTGCAAAATACTTACGGATCTGAATATAACAGACCCGGTGACTAAAATTATCTCCCAAGCAAAACATGATCACACCTTAGTACTCTTTGGGTGTTAATCACATAGCGATGTGAACTAGATTACTGACTCTGGTAAACCCTTTGGGTGTTGGTCACATATCGATGTGGACTATGGGTGTTAATCACATGGTGATGTGAACTATTGCTATTAATTCACATGGCGATGTGAACTAGATTATTGACTCTAGTGCAAGTGGGAGACTGAAGGAAATATGCCCTAGAGGCAATAATAAAGTTATTATTTATTTCCTTATTTCATGATAAATGTTTATTATTCATGCTAGAATTGTATTAACCGGAAACATAATACATGTGTGAATACATAGACAAACAGAGTGTCACTAGTATGCCTCTACTTGACTAGCTCGTTAATCAAAGATGGTTATGTTTCCTAACCATGGACAAAGAGTTGTTATTTGATTAACGGGATCACATCATTAGTTGAATGATCTGATTGACATGACCCATTCCATTAGCTTAGCACTCGATCATTTAGTATGTTGCTATTGCTTTCTTCATGACTTATACATGTTCCTATGACTATGAGATTATGCAACTCTCATTTGCCATAGGAACACTTTGTGTGCTACCAAATGTCACAAAGTAACTGGGTGATTATAAAGGAGCTCTACAGGTGTCTCCAAAGGTACATGTTGGGTTGGCGTATTTCGAGATTAGGATTTGTCACTGCGATTGTCGGAGAGGTATCTCTGGGCCCTCTCGGTAATGCACATCACTGAAGCCTTGCAAGCATTGCAACTAATGAGTTAGTTGCGGGATGATGTATTACGGAACGAGTAAAGAGACTTGCCGGTAACGAGATTGAACTAGGTATGGGATACCGACGATCGAATCTCGGGCAAGTAACATACCGATGACAAAGGGAACAACGTATGTTGTTATGCGGTCTGACCGATAAAGATCTTCGTAGAATATGTAGGAGCCAATATGAGCATCCAGGTTCCGCTATTGGTTATTGACCGGAGACGTGTCTCGGTCATGTCTACATTGTTCTCGAACCCGTAGGGTCCGCACGCTTAAGGTTTCGATGACAATTATATTATGAGTTTATGAGTTTTGATGTACCGAAGTTAGTTCGGAGTCCCGGATGTGATCACGGACATGACGAGGAGTCTCGAAATGGTCGAGACATAAAGATTGATATATTGGACGGCTATATTCGGACACCGAAAGTGTTCCGGGGAAGTTTCGGATAAAACCAGAGCACCGGGGGGTTACCGGAACCCCCGGGGGGTTAATGGGCCTCATGGGCCTAAAGTGGAGAAGAGGAGGGGCTGCCAGGGCAGGCCGCGCGCCCCTTCTCCCCCTAGTCCGAATTGGACAAGGAGGGAGGGGCGGCGCCCCCCCCCCTTTTCCTTCTCTCCTTCCCCCTCTCCTACTTGGACAAGGAAAGGGAGGGGAGTCCTACTCCCGGTAGGAGTAGGACTCCTCCTACGCGCCTCCTACTAGGGCCGGCCGCACCCCCCTTGGATCCTTTATATACGGAGGCAAGGGGCACCCCAAGACACACAAGTTGATCCACGTGATCATATTCTTAGCCATGTGCGGTGCCCCCTTCCACCATAGTCCTCGATAATATTGTAGTGGTGCTTAGGCGAAGCCCTGCGACAGTAGTACATCAAGATCGTCACCATGCCGTTGTGTTGACGGAACTCTTCCCCGACACTTTGCTGGATCGGAGTCCGGGGATCGTCATCGAGCTGAACGTGTGCTAGAACTCGGAGGTGCCGTAGTTTCGGTGCTTGATCGGTTGGGCCGTGGTGACGTACGACTACATCAACCAAGTTAACGCTTCCGTTGTCGATCTACAAGGGTACGTAGATTACACTCTCCCCCTCTCGTTGCTATGCATCAGCATGATCTTGCGTGTGCGTAGGAATTTTTTTGAAATTACTACGTTCCCCAACATGTACCAGTAGCTATGTGTTTGATCTCTCTCTCTCTCTCGTGTTCTTGAGGTGATACGATCTTGATGTATCGCGAGCTTTGCTATTATATTTGGATCCTATGATGTTTCTTCCCCGCTCTACTCTCTTGTAATGAATTGAGTTTCCCCTTTGAAGTTATCTTATCGGATTGAGTCTTTAAAGACTTGAGAACACTTGATGTATGTCTTGCCGTGCGTATTTGCGGTGACAATGGGATACAACAAGATTCACTTGATGTATGTTTTGGTGCTCAACTTGCGGGTTCCGCCCATGAACCTATGCATAGGGGTTGGCACACGTTTTCGTCGTTATTCTCCGGTAGGGACTTTGGGGCACTCTTTAAGGTTCTATGTGTTGGTTGAATAGATGAATCTGAGATTGTGTGATGCATATCGTATAATCATATCCACGGATACTTGAGGTGACATTGGAGTATCTAGGTGACATTAGGGTTTTGGTTGATTTGTGTCTTAAGGTGTTATTCTAGTACGAACTCTAGGGCTGTTTGTGACACTTATAGGAATAGCCCAACGGATTGATTGGAAAGAATAACTTTGAGGTGGTTTCGTACCCTACCATAATCTCTTCGTTCGTTCTCCGCTATTAGTGACTTTGGAGTGACTCTTTGTTGCATGTTGAGGGATAGTTATGTGATCCAATTATGATATTATTGTTGAGGGAATTTACACTAGTGAAAGTATGAACCCTAGGCCTTATTTCCTATCATTGCAATACCGTTTACGCTCACTTTTATCATTAGTTACCTTGCTTTTTTTATATTTTCAGATTGCAAAAACTATTATCTACTATCCATATTGCACTTGTATCACCATCTCTTCGCCGAACTAGTGCACTTATACAATTTACCATTGTATTGGGTGTGTTGGGGACACAAGAGAATCTTTGTTATTTGGTTGCAGGGTTGCTTGAGAGAGACCATCTTCATCCTATGCCTCCTACGGATTGATAAACCTTAGGTCATCCACTTGAGGGAAATTTGCTACTGTCCTACAAACCTCTGCACTTGGAGGCCCAACAATGTCTACAAGAAGAAGGTTGTGTAGTAGACATCAAGCTCTTTTTTGGCGCCGTTGCCGGGAAGTTGAGTGCTTGAAGGTATATCTTTAGATCTTGCAATCGAGTCTTTTAGTTTCTTGTTTTATCACTATTTTAGTCTATAAAAGAAAACTATAAAAAAATGGAATTGAGTTTGTCTCATACGCTTCATCTTTTTAATATCTTTCGTGAGGATGATGGAAAGGAAAATTGTGCCAAAGTGTTAGAAGAAGAATGCATTAAAATGTTTGGCACTAAATCTTTGAATGATGAGCATGATTGCAATGTTGTTAGTATGAATTCTTTGAATATCCATGATACTAATGATGATTGCACTAGTTATGATGAAAATGTCTCCTATAAACATGTCAATTTTTGTGGAGTGCATTGGGTTTGTAAGTACACACCAAATAGGGAAGATAGATATTGCAAGAGGCATAAGTACTTAGAAACTAAATTGTTGCAAGAAGAGCTAGATGAATGTGCTGAAAATTTAATTTTTCTTAGCCCTACTTGTGAACTTTGCAATGAACGTGATCATTTTAGTACCCAATGCAAATTGTTTCATGGTCGTATCGTGTCCAAAAACTGTGATGACTTGATTTCCCTTGCACATCATAATGAACTTAGTTTGCTCTTGGGTTATGAAGAAATTAAACGTATAACTAAGGATATTCCAAAATTTGCCCTTGATAAAGTTCTTCATTTTGATCTAGAGAAAATTTATATGTATTGTGCGGTGAATTGCAATGAAAATCCTTATATTGCCAATTACATAAATAAAAGAAAACAAATAGAGGATGAAGAGAATACTAACAAAAGGGAAGAGACTTCCCAATATCCTCCTATTATTTCTTATGATGAATCAGGTAACGAAGAGGAGCCTCCTATTCAACCAATCTCATTAATAAGGAGCTCCAAAAAGAGGATTGAACCCACACATGATGTGGTGAAGAAGAAGAAAAGAAATAGGAAGAGAGGTAAAAAGATATCTCTCCCAAATAATAATGCTCCTATTACTATTGTGCCTCATGAAAATATAATTGTGGAAGATAATGATACTTCTTATGATCTTGAAAATCTTTTTGGCACTTTCTTGGAAGAATATGATAATTGCTATACTATTGGTGATATCCATACTATTAATGATGCGAGTGATTATGCTTATGATATGAAAAGGCCCAACCTTGGGGATGCTATGTTTGATCAAGATGATGTTTTTGAGAATATATTTGCTGAAATTAATGTTTGTCCCAAGCTTGGGGATGCTACGCTTAATGAAGATGATATTTTTAGTCTCCCAAGTTTTGATATGCAAATTTATAATGATGATAGCATGCCTCCTACTTATGATAATAATTGTGATGATACATATGCTATAAAAAGTAGTGATTATATTTATAAAACTTGTCTTTTAATGTGGAAATAATTTATTGTATTCAAGTCTCTTATGATACTCCCACTATTCCTAATAAGCAGAATTTTGCTTATGTGGAGAGTAGTAAATTTTCTATGCTTGTAGATCATGAAAAGAATGCTTTAGGTGCTGGTTATATTGTTGAATTCATTCATGATGCTACTGAAAATTATTATGAGGGAGGAACTTATGCTTGTAGGAATGGCAATAATATCAAGTTTTTCTCTATGTGCTTAAAGTTTTCAAGTTATGCTTGTTTTACCATCCTATGCAAGTTGATTCTTGTTCCCACAAGTTGTTTGCTCACAAAATCCCTATGCATAGGAAGTATGTTAGACTTAAATGTTCTAGTCATATTCTTCAGGATGCTCTCTTTATATTTCAATTCTTATCTTTTATGTGAGCATCATTGAAATCATCGTGCCTAGCTAGGGGCGTTAAACGATAGCGCTTGTTGGGAGGCAACCCAATATTATTTTTGTTCCTTGCTTTTTGTTCCTGTTTAGTAATAAATAATTCATCTAGCCTCTGTTTAGATGTGGTTTTATGTGTTTAATTAGTGTTTGTGCCAAGTAGAACCGTTGGAAAGACTTAGGGAAAGTCTTTGCAATCATGCTGTAAAAGCAGAAACTTTAGCGCTCACGAGAATTGCTGACATTTTTATTTAGAGAGTGCTATTTAGTTAATTATTTTTTCAGATGATTAATAGATAAATTCCTCACGTCCATCAATTTATTTGAGAATTTTATGAGTTCCAGAAGTATACGTTTGACAGATTCTGTTTTTCGTGTGTTGTTTGCTTATTTTGATGAATCTATGGCTAGTAAAATAGTTTATAAACCATAGAGAAGTTGGAATACAGTAGGTTTAACACCAATATAAATAAATAACGAGTTCATTACAGTACCTAAGTGGTGATTTATTTTCTTATACTAACGGACCTTACGAGTTTTCTGTTAAGTTTTGTGTTGTGAAGTTTTTAAGTTTTGGGTAAGCATTCGATGGACTATGGAATAAAGAGTGGCAAGAGCCTAAGCTTGGGGATGCCCAAGGCACCCCAAGGTAATATTCAAGGATAGCAAAGAGCCTAAGCTTTGGGATGCCCCGGAAGGCATCCCCTCTTTCGTCTTTGTGACGCCCCGAGACCGATGTGCTAGGTGTCCTCCAGTTATTCGCCGATGTTGCCATGTCATTTGCTTGCGTGTTGCATTTCATCATGTCATCATGTGCATTTCATTTGCATACATGTTCGTCTCATGTATCTGAGCATTTTCCCCGTTGTCCGTTTTGCAATTCGGCGCTCCTATGTCACCCGGTGTCCCTTTCTACCTCTTTTCGTGTGCGGGTGTTAAACATTTCCGGATTGGACCGAGACTTGTCATGCGGCCTTGGTTTACTACCGGTAGACTGCATGTCAAGTTTCGTGCCATTTGGACTTCGTTTGATACTCCAACGGTTAACCGAGGGACCGAAAAAGCCTCGTTTGTGTTGCAGCCCAACACCCTTCCAATTTGGCCCAAAACCCACCTAAACCTCCTCCATCATCTCGGTCGTTCGATCATGATCGCGTGGCCGAAAAACGCACCTCATTTGGACTCTCATAGCTCCCTCTACCTATATATATGTGCAACCCTTCCAAATTCTTGGACGAAACCCTAGTCTTCTTCATCCTCGCGCCGCCGGACACGTCCGCGCCGAGCCGGACATGTCCGCCGCCCGCTGCCACCTCGCTCCGGCCAATCCGGCCTCGCCACGTCAGCCGACCCGCCGGCGCATCCAACCGCGCACCGCGACTTGGCCTGCCCCGCCGCCTCTCCTGCGCGGGCCCGGGAGGCCCAGATCCGCCCCCCGGCCCGGTGCGCCGCCGCCGCCCGAGGCCTTCGCCTCCTCCGCCCAGCACCGCCGCGTCCTCGCCGGCGTTGCCCGCCGCCACCGCATCCCGCCGGCGCCGTCCTTGCTCCCGACGTGCACCGCCGCCATCTCCACTCCGCCTCGCGCTGGAGCTCGCCTTCGCTCGTTGCCGGTCTCCTCCTGCCACCGCGCGCCACCACGGCTCGTCGCCGACCCGCGCCACCCTTCGCCGGCGTGCCTCGCTCCTTCCGCCGGCCTCCTCGCCTTCCGGCGCTCGCTGGAGTCCACCCAGTCACCGGATCCGGAGAAGATGGACGAGATCCATCCATCCCCGATCCAAACGGCCGCATCGCACCGCTCCGTCCCGATCTGCGAGATCCACTTTTCCCGGGGTGAGATATTTCTACTAAGTCCCCGAAATTTCCAGATTCAAATGCCCATGTTCATCATGTCGTAACTTTGCATCCGTAGCTCTGATTCATGCATGTAGCATATCAAAATGTTCGTCTCAGAGAGTACATCATTTCATCTCATTGCATCATTTTCATTTGATCTCATATTCATGCCCGAAATGCTTTTGGAAGAGAGCTATTTGAGTTAATTGTCAGATCTGCTGCACCAAATAGCTATTTGTCATTTTTGCCATGATTAATGTGTGCATGATATGCTCCTGAGTTCTACATGAGTTTTGTTATATGCCATGCCATCTTTACAGAGGTGCTTGCCATGTATTTTTGTGATATGTGTGGTGACTAGCACAAGATTGCATAGTAGTGCATTCGTTAATGCTGATTTCAGGGACTTAGAATTTCACTAAGTCCTTGATCTGTTTTTATCAATATGTCATATGTTCATGTTGTTTCCTAGTGATCCGTGCCTCTTTTGAGGATGATCAGTAAGGATGATTTGTTAATATTGTGATGCTCTATCCATCCATGTCCTTGTTTGCTATTATGGAGCACCCTATCTTGAGTCAATCGAGCTCTACTTTTGCTATTTCGTGAATCCTGGCAGATTGTTGACTCGTTAGCGATTTTGCCGAGGATGTTGTTGTTGATCCGTGCATGCTATGTTGTTGTTCTTGCCATGCCTAGCTTGTGTGATATGTATTCTTGATGGGTGTATGCTTAGTTTGTCATGCCTTGCTCTATAGTAAGTGCATCGAGCTCGTAAACATGCCTACTCGTTAACTGATTTGCATGCTCCAGTTTTTCACGAAGTCTGTAATCTGATTATGTTTTTTCCATGTTCACATGCTTGCAATTGTCTTTTCTGATCCCTTTTGGCTCAAGGTCACTAAGGGATTTTTGTTAAGTGCTTTGAGTAGCTTCATTTCATGCCTTGCTTTGCCATGTTAAGTTCCTGTAGCATATATTTTTCATGCTCGAAAGTGTGCTACCTGATCTGAAATTCCAGACTTGTGTTAATTTCACAAAGTCTGAAACTTGTTTACCATTTGCACTTTTGCCAAGCTTGTTTGAACCTGTTAATGGATGAATTAGCCGTAGCTCAGTGTTCATCTTTTGTCACGCATCTTGGGTGGATCCCTGCCATGTATTTTGATGCCATGTTTGGGTGCTGTAGCATATTTATCTTGTTGCATTTATTTGGTCACTTGCTGTTTATCACAGACCGGTACCATGTTTGTTTTGCTTGCCATTTCCAAACCATGCATCCGATTCCGGTGATCTTTATATCAATTTCAACCGAAATCACCTCACCTTTCCAGTGGCACTCTTGGTTTTCCAATTTGAGGCCAGGTTCAATCATTCCTTTGCAAATCATGCATATGCACCGCATCCCGCATATCATACCATATTCATGTGTTGGTTGTTTACTATGTTGTGTGCTTCTTTCCGGTGTTTGCTTCTTCGGGTTGATTCCGATTATGTAGCATTTGTGAGGACCCGTTTGTCTACGCCCGTTTGTCATCTTCATGGACTCGTTCTTCTTCCTTGCGGGATTCCAGGCAAGATGACCATACCCTCGAAATCACTTCTATCTTTGCTTGCTAGTTGCTCGCTCTTTTGCTATGCCTATGCTGCAATACCTACCACTTGCTTATCATGCCTTCCATATTGTTGAACCAAGCCTCTAACCCACCTTGTCCTATCAAACCGTTGTTTGGTTATGTTACCGCTTTGCTCAGCCCCTCTTATAGCGTTGTTAGTTACAGGTGAAGATTGAAGTTTGTTCCTTGTTGGAACATGGAGATGTTGTTCCTTGTTGGAACATGTTTACTTGTTGGGATATCACAATATACCTTATTTAATTAATGCATCTATATACTTGGTAAAGGGTGGAAGGCTCGGCCTTATGCCTGGTGTTTTGTTCCACTCTTGCCGCCCTAGTTTCCGTCATATCGGTGTTATGTTCCCGGATTTTGCGTTCCTTACGCGGTTGGGCTATAATGGGAACCCCTTGACAGTTTGCCTTGAATAAAACTCTTCCAGCAATGCCCAACTTTGGTTTTACCATTCTCCACCTAGCCTTTTCTTTTCCCTTGGGAGTCGCGCTCCTGAGGGTCATCATTATTTTAACCCCCCCCCCCCCCCCCCCCCCCCCGGGCCAGTGCTCCTCTGAGTGTTGGTCCAACCTGTCAGCTGCCAGTGGCCACCAGGGGCAACTCTGGGCTGGCCTACCCGTACCTTGGACAATCCGGTGTGCCCTGAGAACGAGATATGTGCAGCTCCTATCGGGATTTGTCGGCACATTCGGGCGGTGTTGCTGGACTTGTTTTACCATTGTCGAAATGTCTTGTAACCTGGATGCCGAGTCTGATCGGAATGTCTTGGGAGAAGGAATATCCTTTGTTGACCGTGAGAGCTTATGATGGGCTAAGTTGGGACACCCCTGCAGGGATTTGAACTTTCGAAAGCCATGCCCGCGGTTATGGGCAGATGGGAATTTGTTAACGTCCGGTTGTAGAAAACCTGAAGTTGACCTTAATTAAAATACATCAACCACGTGTGTAATCGTGATGGTCTCTTATCGGCGGGGTCCGGGAAGTGAACACGGTGTTGGAGTTATGCTTGACGTAGGTTGTTTTAGGATCACTTCATGATCATAGATTTCTCGAACGTGCTTTGCCTTCTCTTCTCGCTCTCTTTTGCGTATGTTAGCCACCATATATGCTAGTCGCTTGCAGCAGCTCCACATATATACCTTTCCTTACCTATAAGCTTAAATAGTCTTGATCGCGAGGGTGTGAGATTGCTGAGTCCCCGTGACTCACAGATACTTCCAAAACCAATTTGCAGGTGCCGATGTTCCCGAGCAGGTGACGCAACCAAGCTCAAGGAGGAGCTCGATGAAGATCTTGTCCTTTGTGTTGTTTTGTTCTAGTTGATCAGTAGTGGA
The DNA here is from genome assembly GCF_003073215.2 of Triticum urartu. Taxonomy (NCBI): domain Eukaryota; kingdom Viridiplantae; phylum Streptophyta; class Magnoliopsida; order Poales; family Poaceae; genus Triticum; species Triticum urartu. Next base: position 243,228,367 of record NC_053025.1, read on the forward strand.
GCCCAGTCGGGACGATCGGGGATCTGTGTAGCTTTTGGGGTAGTCTTCTTTTATTTTGGCTCCATAGTCGGGCCTTGATTGTAACTGGTTGATGTAATGCTTTATTCTTGTATTTGTGTGAAGTGGCGATTGTAAGCCAACTATGTATCTTTCTCCCTTATGTATTACATGGGTTGTGTGAATATTACCTCACTTGCAACATTGCTTTCAATGCGGTTATGCCTCTAAGTCGTGCTTCGACACGTGGGAGATATAGCCGCATCGAGGGCGTTACAGTCTTCTTTCATGGGTAACTTTACTTGGAGCTATATTTTTATTCGCCACATGATATGTGTTTTGCTTAGAGCGTCATTTTATTTTATTTAGTTTTGCTTGCTGTTTGAATAAAATACCAAGATCTGAAATTCTTAAATGTTAGAGAGTCTTCACATAGTTGCATAATTATTCAACTACTTAATTGATCTTCACTTATATCTTACGGAGTAGTTTGTTGTTTGCTCTAGTACTTCACTTATATCTTTTAGAGCATGGTGTCAAGAAATAGATGAACTCTCATGCTTCACTTATATTATTTTGAGAGTCTTAATAGCATGGTAATTTTCTTAAATAATCCTAATATGCTAGGCATCCAAGAATAGTAAAAACTTTCATATAGAGTATTGAATACTAAGAGAAGTTTGATGCTTGATGATTGTTTTGAGATATGGAGGTAATAATATCAAAGTCGTGCTAGTTGAGTAGTTATGAATTTGAGAAATGCTTGTGTTGAAGTTTGGAAGTCCCGTAGCATGCACGTATGGTAAACGTTGTGTAACAAATTTGAAACATGAGGTGTTATTTGATTGTCCTCCTTATGAGTGGCGGTCGGGGAGGAGCGATGGCCTTTTCCTAGCAATCTACCCCCCTAGGAGCATGCGCGTAGTGCCGAGGTTTTTGATGACTTGTAGATTTTTGCAATAAGTATGTGAGTTCTTTATGACTAATGTTGAGTCCATGGATTATATGCACTCTCACCCTTCCATCATTGCTAGCCTCTTCGGTATCATGCATTGCCCTTTCTCACATTGAGAGTTGCTGCAAACTTTGCCGGTGCATCCAAACCCCGTGATATAATATGCTCTGTCACCCATAAACATCCTTATATCTTCCTCAAAACAGCCACCATACCTACCTATTATGGCATTTCCATAGCCATTCCGAGATATATTTCCATGCAACTTTCCACCGTTCCGTTTATTATGACACGCGTCATCATTGTCATATTGCTTTGCATGATCATGTAGTTGACATCATATTTGTGGCAAAGCCACCATTCATAATTTTTCATACATGTCGCTCTTGATTCATTGCAATCATGGTATACCGCCGGAGGCATTCATATAGAGTCATACTTTGTTCTAGTATCGAGTTGTAATCATTGAGTTGTAAATAAATAGAAGCGTGATGATCATCATTATTAGAGCATTGTCCCAAGTGAGTAATAAAAAAGGCCATAAAAAAGAGAAGGCCCAAAAAAAGGCCATAAAAAAGAAAAGGCCCAAAAAATGAGAGAAAAAGAGAGAAGGGACAATGTTACTATCCTTTTACCACACTTGTGCTTCAAAGTAGCACCATGATCTTTATAGTAGAGAGTCTCTCATGTTATCACTTTCATATACTAGTGGGAATTTTTCATTATAGAACTTGGCTTGTATATTCCAACAATGGGCCTCCTCAAGTGCCCTAGGTCTTCGTGAGCAGGCAAGTTGGATGCACACCCACTTAGTTTCTTTTGTTGAGCTTTCATACATTTATAGCTCTAGTGCATCCGTTGAATGGCAATCCCTACTCCTTGCATTAACATCAATCAGTGGGCATCTCCATAGCCCATTGATTAGCCTCGTTGATGTTAGACTTTCTCCCTTTTTGTCTTCTCCACATAACCCCCTCATTATTCTATTCCACCCATAGTGCTATATCCATGGCTCGCGCTCATGTATTGCGTGAAAGTTTATAGGTTTGAGATTACTGAAGTATGAAACAATTGCTTGGCTTGTCATCAGGGTTGTGCATGATGAGAGCATTCTTGTGTGACGAAAATGAAATGTGGCGACCCGACCCGAATGGATCAAGTCTACTATGCTCGGGTGTCATCCCTGGATCAGTAATGCTGACACCACACAGTACATCGAAGGATTTATAGCAGAGTGGCAATCACACACATATTACAACATTGTCTCAAAGAGAACTTAGTACAATAAATATGGCTTAAGGCCATCTAATAACGATAACAGCGAAAGACTTGGAAGGTAAATGGGTCCATCAACTCCAACGGCATCACTGAGTATAGAACCACGACCTAAAAGCACCTTACTCGTCGTCTGAAAAGTCTGCAACATGAGAAGTTGCAGCCCGAAAATGGGTCAGCACATAGAATATGCTGGCAATGTAACACATAGAGAGTAATGGAATGTAACAGCTATACTATATGCATATATGGCTGGTGGAAAGCTCTATGGTTACAGTTTTGCGTAAAGCCAGTTTTTCCCTACTGCAAAGGAATAAATTTATTTAACTATCATGGTAGTTGTTAAACATCGAGAATGGTTGACAGCATTCCGATCCCAATTAAGTGAACAATTAAAACCCAACAACATTAATTAGAAGTAACATGTTGAGATTCACTTGATATTCAAGTACTAGATACTCAAGATGTCCATAACCAGGGACACGGCTAATCATGATTAGTTTGTACACTCTGCAGAGGTTTGCGCACTTTTCCCCACAAGACTCGATCGCCTCCGTTTGGTTTCTCGCACTACATGGTGTTTGAGAAGACGGATGACCGAGACACAGTCTTTCAGAAGCGCTAGCACCTTACATGTGGGGTAGACCGTACCACCTACAACCCCTACATCTGCTAGTCCACCCCGTAAGAGTTCGCACGACTTAATCAACTATGCCAGAGCCCATAATGGCTTGTGGCTGCACACGGAAGTTTCTAGCATGAAAGATCTTATGATCCCTTTGAGCCTAGGTGGCGGTCCAAAATAAAACAGGCAAGTCCTGATAGACATCAGGTGCTCAATCCACCCAGATGTGTGTTTAAGTTGCCACCTTAGATAAACCATTAAAATTATCAACTCACATCTGTCATGGATATCACTCACCCAATCCACGTCTACTAGCATAGCATGGCATAATAAGCAAATGTAGAAGTAACTCCCAAAGGTTTCATAATAATACAGGTGATAGGTACTACCTCATCTACTTCCCATCCCACAATTTAATTAGATCCTAATCATGCAATGTGTGAGGATTGATCTAATGCAATAAAACTGGGTTGTAGAAAAGGTATGATCAAAGTGTTACTTGCCTTGCTGATGATCCGCGAGACCTAGGGTTTCGAAGTAACAGGCGGCGCAATCCGGGTGATCTATCGCAGACAAACAACAAGAACACAATAAGTACTCATCTAATGCACAGGTAGAACTCGAACAAGAGAACGAACCAGAAAGTTCAACTTAAGAACTCCGGTTGCAAAGAAAGAATGAACCGAACAAGAAACGGAAAACAAATGGCGGAAGAAAAACAACTTGGTTCTAGCAAGTTGAAACTAGGTCAAATTTTACCATAGCAAAAACTTATTTAAGTTGATTAGATGGAATGGCGGTTTCGAAACAAAACTCCAGGCGCTTGAATCACCTAATTCCGATAAACGAGCGAGAAGATAAACTAAAACGAAGATCGGATCTGAGATCGCGATCGCGGAATAAATCCGACGAGAAGAAAAAGAAGAACGGTTAAACGAACGGACGTTCGTTAACCTAGAAGAATCCGGTGATCACGTTCGATAGGACGAACGGTCCGGCGAACGGTCCAAAGGCAACTAAATCGGAAAAGAAAACGAATCCGATCTAGGGTTTCGGAAGAAAACCGAAACGAAAAACCGATCTAGAAAACGAATCGGAAGAGAAGAAAAGAATCGGAACGATTAGAAGAAAACGATCCGAGGAAAAGAGACGCGGGGCAACCTCGGTGAGGTCTCGGCGAACGGGGCTCCGGCGGCGTGGGCGATGGGCGGCGGCGGCGTGGGCAAAGTGCGGCGGCGGCGCGGGTGTGGGGTGGCGCGGCGGCGATGTAGGGCGCGGGGTGGGGTGCGGTGGAGGGCTTGGGGTTTGATTTGATGGGTTTAGAGGGGGGTGTTGGGGTATTTATATTGGGGAGGGGAGAGGAGACTTGGGGTAGGGAACAAGAAAAAGAGTAGGAATAGGAAAACGAAACAAAGGAAAGGGGAGGGGGCTAACCCTAGCCGGACTCGGCTAGAGCAAGAGGCGGCGGCTAGCGCCTGCCTTGCCTGGCGCACGGTGCGCAGGGAGGCTGGGGCGGTGGCCGGCTGGCTGGGCCTTTGGCCCGGCTGGCTGCGGGTTTTTTTTAAACGGTTTCGCGCGCAGAAAAAAACACAGAAAAGAAAATCTAAACGAGCTCCAAAATTACTAAAGTAAATTTTCCCCGACTCCTAAAAATGAGTCGAACAAAATGAACTTTTCTCCGGGCCTAAAATGCAATTTTTTGAAAACACGCATTTTTCCCTATCCAAATAAAATGCAAATAAAACTCCGGAAAAACCAAAACTTGATCTATTTATTAAATCTTCATTTTTCCTCAATTTTGGGAAAGTCATATTATTCCCTCTCCTATATTTTTGATATAGGAAAAATTATTGAAGATGAAATAAATAAATCAAATGATCCTCTTTTCAAATTTGAGAAAACCCTCAAATATGAAAATAACGAAATCTCCAACTCTCTCCAAGGTCCTTGAGTTGCGTGAAATTTCTAGGATCAACCAAAAATGCAAGAAAATATGCTATGCATGATGATCTAGTGTATAACATTCCAAATTGAAAATTTGGGATGTTACAAACCTACCCCCCTTAAGGTGAATCTCGCCCTCGAGATTCGGGTTGCCTAGAAAATAGATGAGGGTGGTCTTTGAGCAATTCTTCTTCTCTTTCCCAGGTGGCTTCATCCTCTGAGTGGTGGTTCCACTAAACTTTGCAAAACTTGATAACCTTGCTGCGAGTAACTCTGCTGGCAAACTCGAGAATCTTGACTGGTTTCTCCTAATACGTTAAGTCGTCCTTCAACTGAATCGCTTCGAGTGGCACGGTATCTCTTAGCGGTACCTCCGCCATCTCGGCATGACATTTCTTCAGCTGAGACACATGGAATACATCATGAACTCCTGACAGTCCCTCTGGTAATTCCAACTTATAAGCGACTTCTCCCATACGTTGCAAGATCTTGTATGGTCCAACGAAACGCGGTGCTAACTTTCCCTTAACTCCAAAGCGCTTAACTCCTCGAAGTGGGGATACTCGAAGATAAACTCTGTGTCCAGTTCCGTAAACTGTCTCCTTGTGTTTAGAATCTGCTTAGCTCTTCTGCTTGGACTGGGCTACCTTGAGCCTATCGCGAATCAACTTAACTTTCCGTTTAGACTCCTTAATCAAATCTGGTCCACAGAATTGACGGTCTCCAACTTCGTCCCATGACAACGGTGTCCTGCACCTCCTTCCGTATAAAGCTTCGAAAGGTGCCATCTTCAAACTGGTTTGATAACTATTCTTATAAGAGAACTCCGCATATGGCAAGTTATCGTCCCAACTAGATCCATAATCTAGTGCACAAGCTCTCAGCATATCTTCCAAAATTTCATTGACTCTCTCGGTCTGTCCATCTGTCTGCGGATGAAAAGCTGTGCTGAACTCTAGTCTGGTTCCCAAAGTTTCATGCAACTGATTCCAAAACTTTGAGGTAAACTGGGTTCCTCTATCTGATATGATACTCCTCGGAACTCCATGCAAACAAATGATCCTAGTCATGTATATCTTTGCCAACTTAGCACCGGTGCAAGTGGTCTTAACTGGAATAAAATGTGCTACCTTCGTCAAACGATCAACTACTACCCATATTGAATTGTAGCCTGCCTTTGTCCTGGGTAGTCCCGTGATAAAATCCATGCCTATCTTATCCCACTTCCATTCAGGTATTGGCAATGGTTGTAACAATCCTGCTGGCTTCTGATGCTCTGCCTTTACTCTCTGACATACGTCACAAACTGCTACATATGCTGCAATATCCTTCTTCATTCCGGTCCACCAGAATGTTTCCTTCAAATCCAAATACATCTTGGTATTCCCTGGGTGAATCGAATACGGTGAATCATGTGCCTCCTGCAAAATCAACTTCCTAATCTCCGGGTCATTGGGCACATAAACACGGTCCTCAAACCATAAGGTATCGTGCTCATCCTCACGAAATCCCTTTGCTTTTCCTTCGCTCAATTTCTCTTTTATAGCAGCAATCTCCTTGTCAGATTTCTGAGCTTCTCTGATCTTATCCATCAATGTTGACTGAATCTCCAATGCTGCTACATAGCCTCTCGGAACTATTTCCAAACATAGCTCATGAAGGTTTTCTGCTAACTCCTTGGGTAATTCTCCCGTCACTAGGGTGTTGACATGGCTCTTACGGCTCAATGCGTCAGCTACCACATTAGCTTTTCCGGGATGGTAATGCAATCTCATGTCATAATCCTTGATGAGCTCCAACCATCTCCTTTGTCTGAGGTTCAACTCCTTCTGCGTGAAAATGTACTTCAAACTCTTGTGATCCGTGTACACCTCACAATGATTTCGAATGAGGAAATGTCTCCAAGTTTTCAAAGCATGCACTACGGCTGCTAACTCCAAATCATGCGTGGCATAATTCAACTCATGAGGCTTCAGTTGCCGTGAAGCATACGAAACAACTCTCCCTTCCTACATAAGCACTGCTCCAAGTCCTCGACGTGAAGCGTCGCAATACACCTCATAATCCTTGGTCTGATCTGGCAAAATCAATACTGGTGAGGTGACCAAACGTTTCTTCAACTCCTGGAAACTAGCCTCACACTCCTCAGTCCATTTGAACTTAGTATCCTTCTTCAACAACTCCGTCATAGGCTTTGCAATCTTTGAAAAGTTCTCAATGAATATCCGGTAGTATCCTGCGAGTCCAAGAAAACTCCGGATCTCTCCAATGGTCGTTGGTGCTTCCCATTCAGTTACGGTCTCAACCTTAGTGGGGTCAACTGCTATACCTTCTCTGGATATAACGTGTCCAAGGAATCCAACTTCCTTCAACCAAAACTCACATTTGCTGAATTTGGCGTATAACTGATGTTCCCTTAGTTTCTCCAAAACCAAACGCAAATGTTCCTTATGCTCCTCTTCATTCTTTGAATAAACCAGGATGTCATCAATGAACACTACGACGAACTTATCCAAAAACTCCATAAACACTTTGTTCATCAGGTTCATAAAATAGGCAGGTGCGTTAGTCAATCCAAATGACATAACGGTATACTCATACAGTCCATATCTCGTGGTGAATGCTGTCTTAGGTATGTCCTGCTCCCAAATCTTCAATTGATGGTACCCTGATCGCAAATCGATCTTGGAAAACACTTTAGCTCCTTGCAACCGATCAAACAGATCGTTGATCATTGGCAGTGGGTACTTATTCTTGATGGTTACTTCATTCAATCCCCAATAATCTACAACCATCCTTAATGATCCATCCTTCTTTTCCACTAGAAGTACGGGTGATCCCCAAGGCGAAGAACTTGGGCGAATGTAACCTTTATCCAATAACTCCTTAATCTGGTTCTTAATTTCCACCAAATCTTTTGCTGGCATCCTATATGGTCTCTTTGATATTGGCCCAGTGCCTGGCAATAACTCAATCAAAAACTCAATGTCTCTACCGGTGGCATGCCTGGCAATTCCTCAGGAAATACATCAGGAAAATCCTTTACCACTGGTACTTCCTCCTGCACAACTCCTGATAAGGAATTTACTTGTGTCCTGTTTGGCACATGCCGGGATACATACTTGATCCTTCTTCCTTCTGGGTGGTAAGCAAAATTGACTTACTAGCACACTCAATATTCCCTTCATACTTTGATAACCAATCCATGCCTAATATCACATCCAATCCTTGAGATTCCAATACTATTAGGTCTGAGGGAAACACATAGTTACCAATCCTTAATGGTAACCGATCACACCATAAACTTGCCACATACTCTGCTCCTGGCGAGGTTACTAACATGGGTGACCTAAGGGCTTGGGTTGGAGGCATCTGAGGGTTTAGAAAAGACGAGAATTGAGAATAGAGTGAGGTCTAAAGAGAAAACACTACCCCAATGCACATGAGCAAATGCACACAAAATCACTTCAATCAATCAAACAAGGGCTTACAATCGGTCTAAAACTATCGCAAAAGTGCTCGACTATAATGTTTACATGGAGGAAATACTACTACTATCTGGTGGTCATCTAGAAATTTGAACCGGTGGAAGACTCCATGATATCTGCTCCAGCTTCGTCTTCAAAGTCGGGTTCACTTGGATCCGAATCGGTGTCGTCGATGATGATGTAGTTGTCCGGACATGCGACGTACTCGTCTTCCTCCGTGGATGCTAACTTCCTCTTGAGTTCTTCAATCTCCTGCTTAAGATCGACGTTGTGTCTTGCTAGAGCTACGATCTCGTCCATGTAGTCCTTGCGCGTAGACTTCAGTTCTCCTTCTAGCTCGATGATCCTTGCCTTCGCATTCTTCAACTCTATCATATCATTGCACATCTAGTTCTCGTGGTGTTGAATGTGTTGGTTTAACTCCTGGATGAAAGATGCAATGGATCTATCCTTCTTGGTGCTGACTAACTCCCATTGTTCATCTCGGCGTCCGCAAATCTGGTAGATAGTGTCCTTGAGGTCTTCTTGATAAACTTCACCAATGCGTCCCATGGTGATATGAGTTGCCATGCTCCTTCCCAGACTCCAGGTTGGTGCATTGAAAACACTATCTATAGGCTTCGTGATTGGTGCGAATGTCCTTCCCGGAACGTGAGCTTGAATCTTCCAGCGCTCCTCTTCAGGCAGAGTGGCGTTGAAGGTTCCCGTGAAGCTTGGTAATCCAATAATCAGGTACTTGGTGACTTCCTTCAGGTGAAATCCAAATGGTGTGCCTTCATCCGGTTGAGCGTACTTAATCTTCACGTTCGTCATCCTAAAAGAGTAGAAAAGATGAGGAGTTAGAAAATGAGAAGAGAATGGTGATCTATGGCTTTAACTTAGTGGTCGTGTCCTACAGTCAGCGTGTGCTCTGATACCATCTCTGTGGCGACCCGACCCGAATGGATCAAGTCTACTGTGCTCGGGTGTCATCCCTGGATCAGTAATGCTGACACCACACAGTACATCGAAGGATTTATAGCAGAGTGGCAATCACACACTTATTACAACGTTGTCTCAAAGAGAACTTAGTACAATAAATATGGCTTAAGGCCATCTAATAACGATAACAGCGGAAGACTTGGAAGGTAAATGGGTCCATCAACTCCAACGGCATCACTGAGTATAGAACCACGACCTAAAAGCACCTTACTCATCGTCTGAAAAGTCTGCAACATGAGAAGTTGCAGCCCGAAAACGGGTCAGCACATGGAATATGCTCGCAATGTAACACATAGAGAGTAATGGAATGTAACAGCTATACTATATGCATATATGGCTGGTGGAAAGCTCTATGGTTACAGTTTTGCGTAAAGCCAGTTTTTCCCTACTGCAAAGGAATAAATTATCAACTCACATCAGGTGCCTCAATCCACCCAGATGTGTGTTTAAGTTGCCACCTTAGATAAACCATTAAAATTATCAACTCACATCTGTCATGGATATCACTCACCCAATCCACGTCTACTAGCATAGCATGGCATAATAAGCAAACGTAGAAGTAACTCCCAAAGGTTTCATAATAATACAGGTGATAGGTACTACCTCATCTACTTCCCATCCCACAATTTAATTAGATCCTAATCATGCAATGTGTGAGGATTGATCTAATGCAATAAAACTGGGTTGTAGAAAAGGTATGATCAAAGTGTTACTTGCCTTGCTGATGATCCGCGAGACCTAGGGTTTCGAAGTAACAGGCGGCGCAATCCGGGTGATCTATCGCAGACAAACAACAAGCACACAATAAGTACTCATCTAATGCACAGGTAGAACTCGAACAAGAGAACGAACCAGAAAGTTCAACTTAAGAACTCCGGTTGCAAAGAAAGAACGAACCGAACAAGAAACGGAAAACAAATGGCGGAAGAAAAACAACTTGGTTCTAGCAAGTTGAAACTAGGTCAAATTTTACCATAGCAAAAACTTATTTAAGTTGATTAGACGGAACGGCGGTTTCGAAACGAAACTCCAGGCGCTTGAATCACCTGATTCCGATAAACGAGCGAGAAGATAAACTAGAACGAAGATCGGATCTGAGATCGCGATCACGGAATAAATCCGACGAGAAGAAAAAGAAGAACAGTTAAACGAACGGACGTTCGTTAACCTAGAAGAATCTGGTGATCACGTTCGTTAGGATGAACGGTCTGGCGAACGGTCCAAAGGCAACTAAATCGGAAAAGAAAACGAATCCGATCTAGGGTTTCGGAAGAAAACCGAAACGAAAAACCGATCTAGAAAACGAATCGGAAGAGAAGAAAAGAATCGGAACGATTAGAAGAAAACGATCCGAGGAAAAGAGACGCGGGGCAACCTCGGTGGGGTCTCGGCGAACGGGGCTCCGGCGACGTGGGCGATGGGCGGCGGCGGCGTGGGCAAAGTGCGGCGGTGGCGCGGGTGTGGGGTGGCGCGGCGGCGTTGTAGGGCGCGGGGTGGGGTGCGGTGGAGGGCTTGGGGTTTGATTTGATGGGTTTAGAGGGGGGGGTGTTGGGGTATTTATATTGGGGAGGGGAGAGGAGACTTGGGGTAGGGAACAAGAAAAAGAGTAGGAATAGGAAAACGAAACAAAGGAAAGGGGAGGGGGCTAACCCTAGCCGGACTCGGCTAGAGCAAGAGGCGGCGGCGGCTGGCGCCTGCCTTGCCTGGCGCACGGCGCGCAGGGAGGCTGGGGCGGTGGCCGGCTGGCTGGGCCTTTGGCCCGGCTGGCTGCGGGTTTTTTTATACGGTTTTGCGCGCAGAAAAAACACAAAAAAGAAAATCTAAACGAGCTCCAAAATTACTAAAGTAAATTTTCCCCGACTCCTAAAAATGAGTCGAACAAAATGAACTTTTCTCCGGGCCTAAAATGCAATTTTTTGAAAACACGCATTTTTCCCTATCCGAATAAAATGCAAATAAAACTCCGGCAAAACCAAAACTTGATCTATTTATTAAATCTTCATTTTTCCTCAATTTTGGGAAAGTCATATTATTCCCTCTCCTATATTTTTGATATAGGAAAAATTATTGAAGATGAAATAAATAAATCAAATGATCCTCTTTTCAAATTTGAGAAAACCCTCAAATATGAAAATAACGAAATCTCCAACTCTCTCCAAGGTCCTTGAGTTGCGTGAAATTTCTAGGATCAACCAAAAATGCAAGAAAATATGCTATGCATGACGATCTAGTGTATAACATTCCAAATTGAAAATTTGGGATGTTACATGAAACATGACTAAACTATATGATTTTGTAGGGATGAACTTTCTTTGGCCATGTTATTTTGAGAAGACATAATTGCTTAGTTAGTATGCTTGAAGTATTATCATTTTTATGTCAATATGAACTTTTGTCTTGAATCTTTCGGATCTGAATATTCATACCACAATTAAGAACAATTACATTGAAATTATGCCAACTAGCATTCCACATCAAAAATTCTTTCTTTTATCATTTACCTACTCGAGGACGAGCAGGAATTAAGCTTCGGGATGCTGATGCGTCTCCAACGTATCTATAATTTTTGATTTCTCCATGCTATATTATCTACTGTTTTGAATGTTTATGGGCTTTATTATACACTTTTATATCATTTTTTGGGACTAACCTATTAACCCAGAGCCCAGTGCCAGTTTCTGTTTTTACCCTGTTTTAGGGTTTTGAAGAAAGGAAAATCAAATGGATTCCAATTGACCTGAAACTTCACGGAACTCATTTTTGGAAGGAAAGAAGCCCAGAAGACTTGGAGTGCACATCGGGGGACCTGCGAGGAGGCCACGAGGCAGGGGGCGCCCACCCCCTAGGGCGCGCCCTCCACCCTCGTGGGCCCCTCGTGGCCCCCCAGACGTACTTCTTCCGCCTATATATCTCCATATACCCTAAAAACATCAGTGAGCACAATAGATCGGGAGTTCCGCCGCCAGAAACCTCCGTAGCCACCGAAGGCCAATCTAGACCCGTTCCGGCACCCTGCCGGAGGGGGCAATCCTTCTCCGGTGGCCATCTTCATCATCCCGGTGCTCTCCATGACGAGGAGGGAGTAGTTCTCCCACGGGGCTGAGGGTATGTACCAGTAGCTATGTGTTTGATCTCTCTCTCTCTCTCTCGTGTTCTTGAGGTGATACGATCTTGATGTATTGCGAGCTTTGCTATTATATTTGGATCCTATGATGTTTCTTCCCCCCTATACTCTCTTGTAATGAATTGAGTTTCCCCTTTGAAGTTATCTTATCGGATTGAGTCTTTAAAGATTTGAGAAGACTTGATGTATGTCTTGCCGTGCGTATCTGTGGTGACAATGGGATACCACGTGATTCACTTGACGTATGTTTTGGTGATCAACTTGCGGGTTCCGCCCATGAACCTATGCATAGGGGTTGGCACACGTTTTCGTCGTGATTCTCCGGTAGGAACTTTGGGGCACTCTTTGAGGTTCTATGTGTTGGTTGAATAGATGAATCTGAGATTGTGTGATGCGTATCGTATAATCATATCCACGGATACTTGAGGTGACATTGGAGTATCTAGGTGACATTAGGGTTTTGGTTGATTTGTGTCTTAAGGTGTTATTCTAGTACGAACTCTAGGGCTGTTTGTGACACTTATAGGAATAGCCCAATGGATTGATTGGAAAGAATAACTTTGAGGTGGTTTCGTCCCCTACCATAATCTCTTCATTCGTTCTCTGCTATTAGTGACTTTGGAGTGACTCTTTGTTGCATGTTGAGGGATATTTGTGTGATCGAATTATGATATTATTGTTGAGGGAACTTACACTAGTGAAAGTATGAACCCTAGGCCTTATTTCCTATCATTGCAATACCGTTTACGCTCACTTTTATCATCAGTTACCTTGTGATACGTCCATTTTGCATCATGCTATTATATCGATATTTATTGCATTATGGAATGTTATTTCACTTTATGTCACAATACTTATGGCTATTCTCTCTTATTTTACAAGGTTACATAGGGAGGGAGAATGCCGGCAGCTGGAATTCTGGGCTGGAAAAGGAGCAAATATTAGAGACCAATTCCGCACAACTCCAAAAGTCCTGAAACTCCAGGGAACATCTTAAAATAAATAAAGAAAAATCCTCGCCAAAGATGAAGGCCAGGGGGCCCACACCCTGCTCACGAAGGTGGGGGGCGCCCACCCCTAGGGCGCGCCCCCTACCTCGTGGGCCCCCTGGTGGCTCTCTGACGTCCATCTTCTCCTATATGAAGTCTTTCGATGAGAAAAAAAGAAGAAGGAACTTTTCGGGACGAGACTCCGCCAGCACGAGGCGGAACCTTGGCGGAACCAATCTAGAGCTCCGGCAGAGCTCTTCTGCTGAGGAAACTTCCCTCCGGGAGGGGGAAATCATCACCATCATCATCACCAACACTCCTCTCATCGGGAGAGGGCAATCTCCATCAACATCTTCATCAGCACCATCTCATCTCCGAACCCTAGTTCATCTCTTGTATCCAGTTCTTGTCTCAAAGTCCGGGATTGGTGCTAGTAGGTTCCTAGTAGTGTTGATTACTCCTTGTAGTTGATGCTAGTTGGTTTATTTGGTGGAAGATCATATGTTCAGATCCTATATGCATATTATTACCCCTTTGATTATGAACATGAATATGCTTTGTGAGTAATTACGTTCGTTCCTGAGGACAAGGGAGAAGTCTTGCTATTAGTAGTCATGTGAATTTGGTATTCGTTTGATATTTTGATAAGATGTATGTTGTCTAGACTCTAGTGGTGTTATGTGAACGTCGACTACATAATACTTCACCATTATTTGGGCCTAGAGGAAGGCATTGGGAAGTAATAAGTAGATGATGGGTTGCTAGAGTGACAGAAGCTTAAACCCTACTTTATGTGTTGCTTCGTAAGGGGCTGATTTGGATCCACATGTTTCATGCTATGGTTAGGTTTACCTTAATACTTTTGTTGTAGTTGCGGATGCTTGCAATAGAGGTTAATCATAAGTGGGATGTTTGTTCAAGTAATAACAGCACCCCAGCATCGGTCCACCCACATATCAAATTATCAAAGTATCGAACGTGAATCATATGAACGTGATGAAAACTAGCTTGACGATATTCCCATGTGTCCTCGGGAGCGCTTTTCCTATTATAAGAGTTTGTTCCGGCTTGTCCTTTGCTACAAAAAGGATTGGGCCACCTTGCTGCGCCTTATTTACCTTTGTTGCTTGTTGCTCGTTACAATTTATCCTGTCACAAAACTATCTGTTACCACTTATTTCAGTACTTGCAGAGAATACATTGCTGAAAACCGCTTATCATTTCCTTCTGCTCCTCGTTTGGTTCAACACTCTTACTTATCGAAAGGACTAAGATAGATCCCCTATACTTGTGGGTCATCAAGACTCTTTTCTGGCGCCGTTGCCGGGGAGTGTAGCGCCTTTGGTAGGTGGAATTTGGTAAGGAAAAATTTATATAGTGTGCTGAAATCTACTGTCACTTGCTACTATGGAAAGTAATTCTCTGAGGGGCTTCTTCGGGGTATCTTCACCCCGCCCAATAGAGCAAAGAGTTGCTCCTCAACCTATTGAAAATGAAACTCCTTTTGAATTTCCTTCGGGTGTGATGGAAAAACTGCTAGCTAACCCTTTTACAGGAGATGGAACAAAGCATCCTGATGAGCAATTAACATATGTGGATGAAGTTTGTGAATTATTTAAGCTTGCAGGTATACCCGATGATGTTGCTAAGAAGAAGGTCTTCCCTTTATCTTTGAAGGGAGATGCATTGATATGGTATAGGCTATGTGATGATATGAGATCATGGGACTATAAAAGATTGAAGCTGGAATTTCATCAAAAGTATTACCCTATGCATCTTGTTCATCGTGATCGCAATTATATATATAATTTCTGGCCTCGCGAAGGAGAAAGCATCGCTCAAGCTTTGGGGAGGCTTAAATCAATGTTATATTCATGCCCCAATCATGAGCTCTGAAGAGAAATGATTATTCAAAAAATTTATGCTCGGCTTTCTGAAAATAATCGCACCATGCTCGATACTTCTTGTGCTAGCTCTTTTATGATGAAGACTATTGAATTCAGATAGAATTTATTGGATAGAATTAAACGCAACTCTGAAGATTGGGACCTCGACGAAGGTAAGGAGTCAGGTATGACACCTAAGTTTGATTGTGTTAAATCTTTTATGGACACCGATATTTTCCGTAAGTTTAGCACTAAATATGGACTTGACTCTGAGATAGTAGCTTCTTTCTGTGAATCTTTTGCTACTTATGTTGATCTCCCTAAGGAGAAGTGGTTTAAATATCATCCTCCCATAGAAGTAAAAGTAGCTGCACCTATTAAAGTTGAAGAAAAGACTGTCACTTATAATGATCCTATTGTTCCTACTTCTTATATTGAGAAACCACTTTTCCCTATTAGAATAAAGGATCATGCTAAAGCTTCAACTGTTGTTCGTAAAAGCAATATTAGAACTTATACACCCCCTGAGCAAGTTAAAGTAGAACCTAATATTTTTATTGTTAAAGATCTCTTGTCTGATAATATTGATGGGCATGTTATTCAGTTCGAAGGTGAAACTGCTAGAATTGCTAAACCTTGTGATAAAGATAAACATAGACCTGTGGTAGGCGTGCCTATTATTTCTGTTAAAATAGGAGATCATTGTTATCATGGCTTATGTGATATGGGTGCTAGTGCTAGTGTTATACCGCATACTTTATACGAAGAAATTAAGAATGAAATTGCACCTGCTGAGTTAGAAGGTATTGATGTCACAATTAAACTTGCCAATAGAGATACTATTTCACCAACTGGAATTGTTAGAGATGTTCAAGTCTTGTGTGGGAAAACTAAATATCCTGCTGATTTTCTTGTTCTTACTTCTCTGCAAGATAGCTTTTGTCCCATTATATTTGGTAGACCCTTCTTAAATACTGTTAATGCTACCATAGACTGCACAAAGAATGTTGTTACTATTGGCTTGGATGATATGGTTCATGAGTTTAATTTCTCTAAATTTAGTAAACAACATCGTGAGGAAGAATTACCTAGTAAGGATGAAATTATTGGTCTTGCTTCTATTGTCGTACCTCCTAGTGATCCTTTAGAACACTATTTGCTAGACCATGAAAATGATATGTTCATGAATGAAAGAAGGGAAATAGATGAAGTATTCTTTAAACAGGAACCTATTCTGCATCACAATTTGCCTGTTGAAATTTTAGGGGATCCTCCTCCACCCAAGGGTGATCCCGTGTTTGAGCTTAAACCTTTGCCTGATAATCTTAAATATGCTTATCTTGATGAAAAGAAGATATATCCTGTTATTATTATTAGTGCTAACCTTTCAGAGCATGAAGAAGAAAGATTATTGAAAACTCTGAAGAAGCACCATGCTGCTATTGGATATACTCTTGATGATCTTAAGGGCATTAGTCCCACTCTATGTCAACGTAAAATAAATTTGGAAGCAGATGCCAAACCAGTTCGCGATCCTCAACAACGTCTGAATCCTAAAATGAAAGAAGTGGTAAGAAAAGAAATACTAAAGCTTCTGGAGGCAGGTATAATCTATCCCGTTGCTGATAGTGAGTGGGTAAGTCATGTCCATTATGTCCCTAAGAAGGGAGGTATTACTGTTGTTCCTAATGATAAAGATGAATTGATTCCACAAAGAATTATCACAAGTTATAGGATGGTAATTGATTTCCGCAAATTAAATAAATCTACTAAGAAAGATCATTACCCCTTACCTTTTATTGATCAAATGCTAGAAAGATTATGCAAACATACACACTATTGCTTTCTAGATGGTTACTCTGGTTTCTCTCAAATACCTGTGTCGGCTAGAGATCAATCAAAGACTACTTTTACATGCCCTTTTGGTACTTTTGCTTATAGACGTATGCCTTTTGGTTTATGTAATGCACCTGCT
Source organism: Triticum urartu (assembly GCF_003073215.2). Lineage (NCBI taxonomy): Eukaryota > Viridiplantae > Streptophyta > Magnoliopsida > Poales > Poaceae > Triticum > Triticum urartu. The sequence goes on from NC_053025.1 coordinate 243,245,606, forward strand.
ACCTTTCAAAGATGCATGATGGCTATATTCTCTGACTTTTGTGAAAAGATTTGTGAGGTTTTCATGGACGATTTTTCCGTCTATGGTTCCTCTTTTGATGATTGCTTGAGCAATCTTGATCGAGTTTTGCAGAGATGTGAAGAAACTAATCTTGTCTTGAATTGGGAAAAGTGCCACTTTATGGTTAATGAAGGTATTGTCTTGGGGCACAAAGTTTCAGAAAGAGGTATTGAAGTTGATAAAGCCAAGGTTGATGCTATTGAAAAGATGCCATGTCCCAAGGACATCAAAGGTATAAGAAGTTTCCTTGGTCACGCCGGATTTTATAGGAGGTTCATTATGGACTTCTCAAAAATTTCTCGGCCTCTGACTAATTTATTACAAAAAGATATACCATTTGTCTTTGATGATGATTGTGTAGAAGCATTTGAAATTCTTAAGAAAGCATTGATCTCTCCACCTATTGTTCAGCCACCTGATTGGAATTTACCCTTTGAAATTATGTGTGATGCTAGTGATTATGCTCTAGGTGCCGTTCTAGGGCAAAGAGTTGATAAGAAATTAAATGTTATTCAATATGCTAGTAAAACCCTAGACAATGCTCAAAGAAATTATGATATTACTGAAAAAGAATTCTTAGCAGTTGTATTTGCTTGTGATAAGTTCAGACCTTATATTGTTGATTCTAAAGTAACTATTCACACTGATCATGCTGCTATTAAATATCTTATGGAAAAGAAAGATGCTAAACCTAGATTTATTAGATGGGTTCTCTTGCTACAAGAATTTGACTTACATATTGTTGATAGAAAGAGAGCTGAGAACCCCGTTGCAGACAACTTGTCTTGGTTAGAAAATGTGCTTGATGACCCACTTCCTATTGATGATAGCTTTCTTGATGAGCAATTAAATGTCATAAATGCTTCTCATACTGCTCCATGGTATGCTGATTATGCTAATTACATTGTTGCTAAGTTTATACCACCTAGTTTCACATACCAGCAAAAGGAAAAAGTTTTTCTATGACTTGAGACATTACTTTTGGGATGACCCACATCTTTATAAAGAAGGAGTAGATGGTGTTATTCGACGTTGTGTACCTGAGCATGAACAGGAACAGATCCTACGCAAGTATCACTCCGAGTCTTATGGAGGACACCACGCTGGAGATAGGACTGCACATAAGGTATTGCAATCTGGTTTTGATTGGCCTACTCTCTTCAAGGATTCCCGTAAGTTTGTCTTGTCTTGTGATGAATGTCGAAGAATTGGTAATATTAGTAGACGTCAAGAAATGCCTATGAATTATTCACTTGTTATTGAACCGTTTGATGTTTGGGGCTTTGATTATATGGGACCTTTTCCTGCCTCTAATGGATACACACATATTCTAGTTGCTGTTGATTACGTTACCAAGTGGGTAGAAGGTATTCCAACTAGTAGTGCTGATCAAAACACTTCTATTAAAATGCTTAAGAAGTTATTTTTCCGAGGTTTGGAGTCCCTAGATATTTAATGACTGATAGTGGTTCACACTTTATTCATGGTGCTTTCCGTAAAACGCTTGCTAAATATGATGTTAATCATAGAATTGCATCTCCTTATCACCCTCAGTCTAGTGGTCAAGTAGAGTTGAGCAATAGAGAGCTCAAATTAATTTTGCAAAAGACTGTTAATAGGTCTAGAAAGAATTGGTCCAAGAAACTTGATGATGCATTGTGGGCTTATAGAACTGCATACAAAAATCCTATGGGTATGCCTCCGTATAAAATGGTTTATGGAAAAGCATGTCACTTACCTCTCAAACTAGAACATAAGGCATATTGGGCTATTAAAGAGCTTAACTATGATTTTAAACTTGCCGGTGAGAAGAGGTTATTTGATATTAGATCACTTTATGAATGGAGAGCCCAAGCTTATGAAAATGCCAAGTTTTTTAAAGAAAAAGTTAAAAGATGGCATGACAAAAGGATACAAAAGTGTGAGTTTAATGTAGGTGATTATGTATTGCTATACAACTCTCGTTTAAGATTTTTTGCAGGAAAACTTCTCTCTAAATGGGAAGGCCCTTATGTTATCCAGGAGGTCTATCGTTCCGGTGCCATAAAGATCAACAACTTTGAAGGCACAAATCCGAAGGTGGTAAACGATCAAAGAATTAAACATTATATCTCAGGTAATCCCATAAATGTTGAAACCAATATTATTGAAACCGTAACCCCGAAGGAATACATAAGGGACACTTTCCGGAATGTTTCAGACCCCGAAAAGGAATAGGTAAGTAGTACGGTAAGTAAACCGACTCCAAAACAATTTTTAAGGCAATATTTCTCCGTTTTCGAATATTTAGAAAAATAGAAAAATAAGTAGCAGTCCGGGAAGGACACGAGGGCTCCACGAGGGTGGTGGGCGCGCCCTACCCCCCTGGGCGCGCCCCCCTACCTCGTGAGCACCTCGTGTGCCTTCCGGACTCCGTTTTCTTGCACGTTATGTATTTTGGTCAGTAAAAATTCATTATATAACCTCCCGAAGGTTTTGACTCCCGTATCATGCAAATATCCTCTGTTTTCGTTTCGAGCTGTCCCGTTGCATATTAGATCAACATGTCTTCCCAGGATTCGGATGGAGAAAGCTATGTGGATGATTACTTAGCAAATCCCAAGGTCTATGGAGATGTGGAACACGATGGATGGATCATGGAAGAAGAAGAGGACTATGAACCCAAGGGGAAGGAGGAGACAAGCTCAGATGAAGATGAAGCACCATTACCTCAACCTGGGGACATGCACGTGGAGTTCAAAAAGTCAAGTCTCCCTAATAGGGTAAAGAAACCCAAGTTCGAGTTTATCCCTTTTCGTCTCTTGCAGGAAAATAAGTAGGACCTATGCAAAAAGATATTAACCCTGGAGTGGGAGATTGATGATCTGAGGGATCAAAATGCCGTCCTCAAGCGCAAATTAAGGGAGAAGCCTAAGCCATCAACTAAGCCAACATCACCACCACCTTCTTCACCGACAAAGGAGATATAATCACATGGGTATGGGCACTCCCCTTGGCAACCGCCAAGCTTGGGGGAGGTGCCCTGGTATCGTATCACAATCACAACTCCTACCTTTACCCTTTTTCTTAATTCGATCCTATTAGTAGTATCTTGATCTAGTAGAATAAAGTTTATGGCATGATCTAGTTTTGATTTTGCTTTATGATCTCTCTTTGTAATCGAGTCCGTGAGCTATATATAATAAAGATTAGTGTTGAGTCAAGGGCTTGATTATTTTGCCAATGTCTTGGGCGAATAAAAGATAGAAGAAAAGAATAAAAAGAAACAAAGAATTCATATTGATCTTATTGAGAGTAATGACTTCACATAGAAAGAGTATGATGACTAAAAGTTGTTGGGAGTTGGCAGACATAGCTTTGGTCATTGTTGCAATTAATAGGAAGTAATAAGGAAAGAGAGGTTTCACATATAGATATATTATTATTGACATCTTTTATGATTGGGAGCACTCATTAAAATATGACATGCTAAAGAGTTGATGTTGGACAAGGAAGACAACGTAATTAGTTATGTCTTTCTTATATCTGAGATAAAGTATGTTGTCATGGATCCTCTAACTTGTTGGGCTTGCTTTTCCCCCTCATGCTAGCCAAATTCTCAGCACCAAGTAGAAATACAACTTGTGCTTCCAAATACCCTTAAACCAGTTTTGCCATGAGAGTCCACCATATCTACCTATGGATTGAGTAAGATCCTTCAAGTAAGTTGTCATCGGTGCAAAGCAATAAAAATTGCTCTAAATATGTATGATTGATTGGTGTGGGATAAATAAGCTTTATACGATCTTGTGATGTGGAAATAATAAAAGCGACGGACTGCATAATAAAGGTTCATATCACAAGGGGCAATATAAAGTGACGTTCTTTCGCATTGAGATTTTATGCATCCAACCATAAAAGCGCATGGCAACCTCTACTTCCCTCTGCGAAGGGCCTATCCTTTATCATTATCTTCTACCTTATGCAAGAGTCACGGTGATCTTCACCTTTCCCTTTTCATTTTATCCTTTGGCAAGCTCAGCATGTTGGAAAGAACATGATATATATATATATATATATATATATATATATTTATATATATATATATATATCTAATTGGATGTGGGGGAGCATGAACCATTATTGTTGACATTACCCTTGAGGTAAAAGGTTGTGGGGCAAAACTATAAGCCCCTATCTTTCTCTTTGTCCGATTAAAACTCCATAACCACAAGTATTGCGTGAGTGTTAGCAATTATGGAGGACTAAATGATAGTTGACTATGTGGACTTTCTTTTTAGCTCTAACATAGACTCTTTCTGATGTTATGATAAATTGCAATTGCTTCAATGACTGAGATTATAGTTTGTCGGAGCCCAATAAGGTTTATGATTTATACTTTTGCATTGTGAATAGATCATCACTTGAACATAAGTAATCATATGACAAAATTTATATATGTTGCTGTTATGAGAATAATCATGATGCCTTCATGTCCGTATTTTATTTTTATCGATGCCTCTACCTCTAAACATGAGGACATATTTATTGTTACCGGCTTTTCGCTTGAGGACAAGCGAGGTCTAAGCTTGGGGGAGTTGATACATCCATTTTGCATCATGCGTTTATATCGATATTTATTGCATTATGGACTGTTATTTCACTTTATGTCACAATACTTATGGATATTCTCTCTTATTTTACAAGGTTTACATAAGGAGGGACAATGTCGGCAGCTGGAATTCTGGGCTGGAAAAGGAGCAAATATTAGAGACCTATTCTGCGCAACTCCAAAAGTCCTGAAACTCCATGGAACATCTTAAAATAAATAAAGAAAAATCCTCACCAAAGATGAAGGCCAGGGGGCCCACACCCTGCTCACCAATCTAGAGCTCTGGCAGAGCTGTTCTGCCAGGGAAACTTCCCTCTAGGAGGGGGAAATCATTACCATCATCATCACCAACGCTCCTCTCATCGGGAGAGGGCAATCTCCATGAACATCTTCATCAGCACCATCTCATCTCCAAACCCTAGTTCATCTCTTGTATCTAATTCTTGTCTCAGAGTCCGGGATTGGTGCTAGTAGGTTGCTAGTAGTGTTGATTACTCCTTGTAGTTGATGCTAGTTGGTTTATTTGGTGGAAGATCATATGTTCAGATCCTATATGCATATTATTACCCCTCTGATTATGAACATGAATATGCTTTGTGAGTAATTACGTTCGTTCCTGAGGACAAGGGAGAGGTCTTGCTATTAGTAGTCATGTTAATTTGGTATTCGTTTGATATTTTGATAAGATGTGTGTTGTCTAGCCTCTAGTGGTGTTATGTGAACATCGACTACATAACACTTCACCATTATTTGGGCCTAGAGGAAGGCATTGGGAAGTAATAAGTAGATGATGGGTTGCTAGAGTGACAGAAGCTTAAACCCTAGTTTATGCGTTGCTTCGTAAGGGGATGATTTGGATCCACATGTTTCATGCTATGGTTAGGTTTACCTTAATACTTTTGTTGTAGTTGCGGATGCTTGCAATAGAGGTTAATCATAAGTGGGATGTTTGTTCAAGTAAGAACAACACCCAAGCACTGGTCCACCCACATATCAAATTATCAAAGTATTGAACGCGAATCATATGAACGTGATGAAAACTAGCATGACGATATTCCCATGTGTCCTCGGGAGCGATTTTCCTATTATAAAAGTTTGTTCCGGCTTGTCCTTTGCTACAAAAAGGATTGGGTCACCTTGCTGCACCTTATTTACCTTTGTTACTTGTTGCTCATTACAATTTATCCCGTCACAAAACTATTTGTTACCACTTATTTCAGTACTTGCAGAGAATACCTTGCTGAAAACCGCTTATCATTTCCTTCTGCTCCTCGTTGGGTTCGACACTCTTACTTATCGAAAGGACTACGATAGATCCCCTATACTTGTGGGTCATCACCTTGCTGTTTTTATATTTTCAGATTACAAAAACTATTATCTACTATCCATATTGCACTTGTATCACCATCTCTTCGCCAAACTAGTGCACCTATACAATTTACCATTGTATTGGGTGTGTTGGGGACACAAGAGACTCTTTGTTATTTGGTTGCAGGGTTGCTTGAGATAGACCATCTTCATCCTATGCCTCCTACGGATTGATAAACCTTAGGTCATCCACTTGAGGAAAATTTGCTACTGTCCTACAAACGTCTGCACTTGGAGGCCCAACAACGTCTACAAGAAGAAGGTTGTGTAGTAGACATCACATGTCAAATTTATATGGTCAAAAGTAGTTTTGATGCATGATATAGGCCCTAGGCACTTTTAGGAGTAGTTGCTATCAATATTATTGAGTTTGGTTTACTTTTATTTTGAAGTTACTAAAAATTTCAGAATTTTTCAGAAAATGATGAAGAGACTTTTGAGGGGCTCATCGAGCCGAAGCTCGAAGGAAAAGGAACCGAAGCCTAAGTATAATCTGCCTCGCACCGCGGAGGTTCGGTCGTGTGAATGGCCTTCCGATGATTTCTTGAGAGCAGCCGGGATTTATGAAGATTTTCATGAATTGGCTAAGAATGCAGGCCTCGCCGCTTTCCTCCACGATCAATATCTCTTACTCACAAATATCTTTGTGCAAAACTTTCATTTCCATTCTAGGAGCTCACCACCTATGGTGGAGTTTCATTTATATGATGAGCATAAGGAGATGTCACTTTATGATTTTTGTCGGGTTTGTTTGGTCCCTTTTGAGGGCAAGACAGAGGAACCACATCATGAGGATGTGGATGGGTTTATTGATACTATCACTATAGGGGAAACAAGGAAGGTTTCAGATGCACGAATCACTAGCATACATTTTCCTGTTTTATGCTATTTTGCATTATTTGCTAGTCGTTGTTTAATTGGTCGCGGAAACTGTGAAAACCTTAGTGTCCCTGATATTATTATTTTGCTCCACGGTTTATACGGTGATAACTCTGTTAGTATGGGCGGCATTATTGCTAAACGGTTAAGTCTGAACCGTACCAAGGGCCCCATCTTTGGAGGCATCTATGCTTCACGCCTAGCTGCACATTTTAACATACCTATTAGGCATTATGAGAAGGAAGAAAAAGTGCTGCCTCGTGTTTATTTAGATTATAAAAGTATGGTGGCACATGATTTTATTGTTAAGAATAGGGAAGGAGAGCTTAAATACAAATTGTTCTTTGATAAACATCATCCTGAGACTATTACCCTGCCTGCTCCTTCTTTGTTTGATTTATCTGCAGGCCAGTACCTTGTTCCGTTAAAGGCTATTCACGCCTACCAGAACCCTGCACCAGCTATGGAGCCAGAGCCGGAACCACCAGTTGATCCTTCACGACAGTCTAATTACCAGTGGGATCCAGAGATGATTGCCAGCCAGTGGCAATCGGAGTCTTCTTCTTCATCGCAGTACGACCCCAGCTATTATTATGGATATCCGCCAGGCCAGCCGTGGCCATACACCAACTTAGGGCAAAATCGTAAGCTTGGGGGAGTACGTATTTCCCACCGACATTACATTTATGTTCACACACTCATTGCTAGATGTCGGTGCTCATACTTTTTCATTGTATCATCCATGCTAGTTTATTTTCTTTTTTTTATGCTTTCTTCTTGTGTGTTTGATAAACCTTAAGAAAAAACAAAAAAAATTAGTTGTAGCTTTTAATTAGTTTACTTTCCATGCTTGTAGTAGTAATTAAAAAAAGAAAACCCAAAAATATTTCATGTTCTTCCTTTGCTTGTTGGGAGCTCTCCCGTGTAAATAGTTTTATTCCTTTTCTTTTCTTTGGGGGTCGATAGGAGAAGACCTTAATTAAATTGTTGAAGTGGCTCTTGTATGCATAATTGTTGATCTGACAAAAGAGCCCATACTGCCTTGTCTTCTCCTGTTTATTGAATGCTTGCAGATTCCAGCTTAGTCCAATGCACGTGCACTATTATTATTATTCACATCGTTCGGTCGTGCAAGTGAAAGGCAATTATGATGATATATGATGGAATGACTGAGATGAGAAAAGCTGGTATGAACTCGACCTCTTTTGTTTTTGTAAATATGATTAGTTCATCGTTCCTGATTAAGCCTATTATGAATAAACATGTTTGCAATGACAACTAGAGATCATAGTTTTTGTGCCATGCTTGATTAGCTATGAGTTATAATGGTTTACCTTGCGTGCCAACATGCTATTAAAATGGTTGTGATGTGGTATGATAGGGTGGTATCCTCCTCTAAATGATTTAAGTGACTTGACTTGGCACATGTTCATGCATGTAGTTGAAACAAAATCAACATAGCCTTCACGATATTTATGTTCATGGTGGATTATACCCTACTCATGCTTGCATTCGGTGTTGATTAATTTTAATGCATGTTCATGACTGTTGTCGCTCTCTAGTTGGTCGCTTCCCAGTATTTTGCTAGCCTTCACCTGTACTAAGCGGGAATACTGCTTGTGCATCCAATCCCTTAAACCCCAAAGTTATTCCACATGAGTCCACCGTACCTACCTATATACGGTATCTACCTGTCGTTCCAAGTAAATTTGTATGTGCCAAACTCTAAGCTCATGTATCAACTAGGGATGTCTGTATCTTCCATGTTAGGCTGATTATTCTCAAGAGGAGTGGACTCCGCTCCTCACGCATGAGATAAATGGCTGGTCACCGGGATGCCCAGTCACATGCTTTATGCAAACTAAATCAAAATAATTGCAAACAAAACTCCCCCTGGGACTCTTGTTAGTTGGAGGCACTCGTTGTTTCGAGCAAGCCATGGATTGATGCTTGTTGGTGGAAGGGGGGTATAAACTTTACCATTCTGTTTGGGAACCGCCTATAATGTGTGTAGCATGGAAGATATCACCATCTCTTGGTTGTTATGTTGACAATGAAAGTATACCGCTCAAAATATTATTCACATCTGTTTCAAAACCGAGCTCTGGCACCTTTACAAATCCCTGCTTCCCTCTGCGAAGGGCCCATCTATTTACTTTTATGCTGAGTCATCATCCTCTTATTAAAAAGCACCAGTTGGAGAGCACTACTGTCATTTGCATTCATTATTGTTAGTTTACATTGGGTATGACTTGACTAGATCTCTTTTACCATGAATTACAATGTCTAGTCGGTCCTTGATCTTTAAAGGTGCTCTGCATTTATGTTTTGCGGCCTCAGAAAGGGCTAGCAAGATACCATCTTGTTATATCATATTATGATTGTTTTGAGAAAGTGTTGTCATCCGAGATTTATTACTATTGCTCGCTAGTTGATTATGCCATTGATATGAGTAAACTTGAGACCTAAGTGTTATTGCAAATGTGGGTTAGTTATAATCTTCGCTGAAAACTTGAATCTTGGCTTTACATATTTACAACAACAAGAGCAAACAGAGTTTGTAAAATTTTTTCTTTATCACTTTCAGTTTGTCAACTGAATTGCTTGAGGACAAGCAAAGGTTTAAGCTTGGGGGAGTTGATACGTCTCTATCGTATCTACTTTTCCAAACACTTTTGCCCTTGTTTTGGACTCTAACTTGCATGATTTGAATGGAACTAACCCGGACTGACGCTGTTTTCAGCAGAATTACCATGGTGTTATTTATGTGCAGAAACAAACATTCTAGGAATGACCTGAAACTTCACGGAGCAACTTTTTGGAAAATATAAAAAATACCTGCAAAATATGAAGGCCAGGGGGGCCACCACCGGTCCACGAGGGTGGGGGCGCGCCTGCCCCCCTAGGGCGTGCCCCCTACCTCGTGGGCCCCCTGGAGCTCCTCCGACTCTAACTCCAACTCTATATATTGTGTTTTGGGGAGAAAAAAATCAGAGAGAAGAATTCATCGCGTTTTACGATACGGAGCCGCCGCCAAGCCCTAAAACCTCTTGGGAGGGCTGATCTGGAGTCCGTTCGGGGCTCCGGAGAGGGCAATCCGTCACCATCGTCATCATCAACCATCCTCCATCACCAATTTCATGATGTTCACCGCCGTGCGTGAGTAATTCCATCGTAGGCTTGATGGACGGTGATGGGTTGGATGGGATCTATCATGTAATCGAGTTAGTTTTGTTAGGGTTTGATCCCTAGTATCCACTATGTTCTGAGTTTGATGTTGCTATGACTTTGCTATGCTTAATGCTTGTCACTAGGGCCCAAGTGTCATGATTTCAGATCTGAACCTATTATGTTTTCATCAATATATGGGAGTTCTTGATCCTATCTTGCAAGTCTATAGTCACCTATTATGTGTTATGATCCATTAACCCCGAAGTGACAATAATCGGGATACTTACCGGTGATGACCATAGTTTGAGGAGTTCATGTATTCACTATGTGCTAACGTTTTGTTCCGGTACTCTATTAAAAGGAGGCCTTAATATCCCTTAGTTTCCATTAGAACCCCACTGCCACAGGAGGGTAGGACAAAAGATGTCATGCAAGTTCTTTTCCATAAGCACGCATGACTATATTCGGAATGCATGCCTACATTACATTGATGAACTAGAGCTAGTTCTGTGTCACCCTAGGTTATGATTGTTACATGATGAACCGCATCCGGCATAATTCTCTATCACCGATCCGTTGCCTACGAGCTTTCCATATATTGTTCTTCGCTTATTTACTTTTCCGTTGCTATTGCTATCATAACTACAAAATACCAAAAACATTACTTTTGCTATCATTACCTTTTGCTACCATTACCACTACTATCATATTACTTTGCTACTAAACACTTTGCTGCAGATATTAAGTTTCCAGGTGTGGTTGAATTGACAACTCAGCTGCTAATACTTGAGAATATTCTTTGGCTCCCCTTGTGTCGAATCAATAAATTTGGGTTGAATACTCTACCCTCGAAAACTGTTGCGATCCCCTATACTTGTGGGTTATCAAGACTATTTTCTGGCGCCGTTGCCGGGGAGCATAGCTCTATTCCTTGAGTCACTTGGGATTTATATCTGCTTATCATTATGAAGAACTTGAAAGATCCAAGAACCAAGATTTATCCCTCAACTACAAGGGGAGGTAAGGAACTGCCATCTAGCTCTGCACTTGATTCACCTTCTGTTTTAAGTAAGCTTGCGACACCTAAACCTGCTTCTGCTATTTGTTCTGATATGTCGCATGTTATTGATGATGCCACTTCTGCTATACATGATACTTATGATGAACCTACTTCTATGCTTGATACTACTGTGCCACTTGGTGAATTTCTTGATGAACAACTTGCTAGGGCTAGAGAGATGGAAAATATTGAATCTGATAATACTGATGAAATTGATGGTGAAGACTTGCCTGTTATTCCTGAGGGTTATGTTTTTGATAAAGAAGCTTCTTTAGTTATTTAGCTTGCAAAGATAGATACGAACTCAAGAGGTTATTAGCTAAATGGAATAAGCAATCTCTAAATGCTAGAATGAAACCTAACCCTGCTTTTGCTACTTCACCTATCTGTGTTACCGATAAGGATTCTGAATTCTCTGTTGATCCTGATATAATTACTTTGGTTGAATCTGATCCTGTTCATGGTTATGAATCTGAAACTGTTGTGGCACATCTTACTAAATTAAATGATACAGCCACCTTGTTCACAACTGATAAGAAAACTCGTTACTTTTATATCCTTAAAATATTTCCGTTCTCATTAAAGGGTGTCGCTAAGATATGGTTTAATTCTCTTGATCCTGGTTGTGTGCATAGTCCTTGGGGTATGATTTATTACTTCTCTGGTAAATATTTTCCTACTCATAAGAAACAAGCTGCTTTAAGGGATATATATAATTTTGCGCAAATTGAAGAAGAGAGTCTCCCACAAGCTTGGGAGAGGCTTCTCCAATTACTTAATGCTTTGCCTGATCATCCTCTTAAGAAAAATGAAATACTTGATACCTTTTATAATGGACTAACCGATGCCTCCAGAGATTACCTGGATAGTTGTGTTGGTTCTGTTTTCAGGGAAAGAACACCGGATGAAGCTGAAATTCTATTGAATAATATGTTGACAAATGAAAATAATTGGACACCTCCGGAGCCAATTCCAGAGCCTATTCCTAAACCAACTCCGAAGAAGAGGGGTATTCTATTTCTTAGTCCTGAAGATATGCAAGAGGCAAAGAAATCTATGAAAGAAAAAGGTATTAAAGCTGAAGATGTTGAGAATTTACCTCCTATTGAAGAAATACATGGTCTTAATTTACCGCCTGTTGAAGAAACATATGATCTTAATCCATTACCTATTGAAGAAACTTATTGTCTTGATAACCCGACACAGGTAGTAAAGGTAAATTCTCTCTATAGATATGATAAAGCTGAAATCCCATTTACTAAGTTTGCTAGCCCATGCTTAGATGAGTTTGATAAATTTATGGTTAAACAAGAAGATTTTAATGCTTATTTTGGTAGACAATTGAAATACAATTCCAAAATGCTTGAACACTTGGGTGATTATATGGCTAATGGCAAAGGTGAACTTAAACTTATTAGTAAACATGCTTCTATGGTTACCACTCAAGTAGAACAAGTACTTAAAGCTCAAAATGATTTGCTCAATGAATTGAATAGTAAAGATAATGATAATGATGTTAGAGTTATGACTAGAGGTGGTAAAATGACTCAGGAACCTTTGTATCCTCAAGGCCACCCTAAGAGAATTGAGAAAGATTCTCAGAGAAATAATATAGATGCACCTAGTCCTTCTAAAAGGAAGAAAAAGAAAAATGATAGGACTTTGCATGCTTCTAGTGAAGCTTTTATTGAAACACCTGAGAATCCAAATGATATTTCTATTTCTGATGTTGAAACTCAATCTGGTAATGAACCTGAAACTAGTAATAAGGTTAATGATAATGTTCATGATGATGCTCAACCTAGTAATGATAATGATATAGAAATTGAACCGGCTCTTGATCTTGATAACCCACAATCAAAGAATCAGCATTATGATAAGAAAGACTTTGTTCCTAGGAAACACTGTAAAGAAAGAGAACCATGGGTTCAGAAACCCATGCCTTTTCCTCCCTAAAAGTGCGTTATATCGACTAGAGGGGGGGTGAATAGGCGATTTTTATGAAATTCTTCATTGAGGAATTTGCCGGTGAGGAAATTCCTTAGCGAAGAACTACTAGCAGCGGAATAAGTACTCAAAAGTAAACATAACAGAATACAAGCACAGTCATCATGATGTGATGAAGATAGGCATAGAGTACAGGAAGCGTAATCACAGGATAACACAGGATGAAGACAAACAGACTGAAGAAATTGAACTGAGGAAATTGAGAAAGTCTTCAGTCAAAGTCTTCAAACACAGATGTGAACAAACACACAACACAGTTATGAGGGAATGAAAGAGTTGAGGAAATAGAACCAGTAAGCTTGGTGAAGACAATGATTTTGTAGACCAGTTCCAACTGCTGTCTCAGTTGTACGTCTGGTTGGAGCGGCTGAGTATTTAAACTCGAGGACACACAGTCCCGGACACCCAGTCCTGAACACGTAGCTCAGGACACCCAGTCCTCACCGTATTCTCCTTGAACTAAGGTCACACAGACCGCATCCAATCACTTGTGGTAAGTCTTCAGGCGACTTCCAAACCTTCACAAACTTGGTCACTCGGCGATCCACAATTCCTCTTGGATGCTCTAGACCATGACGCCTAACCGTCTGGAAGAAGCACAGTCTTCAAAGGTAACAAGCGTCGGATCCACGCAGGATCAATCTCTTTAGTGATGCTCAATCACTTGGGGTTTGTAGGTGTTTGGGTTTTGGGTTTTTGGTTTTTCCTCACTTGATGATTTTCACTCAAAGTCCTCAGAGGATGGGTTGCTCTCAAATGACAAGTGTCAGTTTCTCTCGGAGCATCCAACCAGCTAGTGGTTGTAGGGAGCTGCTATTTATAGCCTAGGGAGCAACCCGACATGATAAGACATAAATGCCCTTCAATGATATGACCGTTAGGTGGATAGATATTTTGGGACAACTGGCGCATAGCACAGCAACGGTCGGAATTTTGAGTAGTAAAATCCTCAGGGCTATTATGTTCCTCACTGTGTAGACAATCCGCACTGGCGAATTCCTAACTCCTCAGTCAGGACAAATTCCTCAGAGACCAGAAGAACTTCGTCTCTGTCACTGAAGAAATTGACTGAACTGTATGAGATTTCCAATGGCTTCACTCGAAGGGATTGGTAGGTGTAGGATTTTGAGTTGAGCATCACATGGAAATTTTTCCTTAGTATTTGCACGACCCCCTTTAACAATATGGTGTTTCCTATGACTCAAGAAAGAGAAAAGACAAAACTATGAAAATGAAAGTCTTCAAGCTTCATATTCCTCGCATGAATATCAAGTCTTCATGGACACACCAATTTCTTCACTTTCAAAGTCTTCATGAAAGTCTTCAGAAATACCAAAATTTTCAGTCGAAGATATTCATTTTTAGGGGTCGACTTTTCCTGTAAATATAAAACTCCTCATAGACTTATAGACCTGTGTACACTCACAAACGCATTAGTCCCTTAACCTATAAGTCTTCAATACACCAAAGTCACTAAGGGGCACTAGATGCACTTACAATCTCCCCCTTTTTGGTGATTGATGACAATATAGGTTAAGTTTTCAACGGGGATAAACATATGAAGTGTAACTACTGATATTGAGGAATTTGATTGCAAGATATAGAAGAACTCCCCCTGAAGATGTGCATAGTGAGGAACTTTCCTTTGAAGCAATGCACACTTGAAGAGTTGAATCATGGAGATCTCCTCCTATATCTTGTAATTCATACACGCATTTAACATATAATATGAAGAATTTGAAATGCATGATGAAATATGGTGCCTGTTGAAATTCAGCATGCGTGCAATAATATTAACGAGGAATAAGCATGCAGAATAGTGCATCAAAAGTATCAGAGCACAGTGCATCAAAAGTATCAGAGCACCATCGGGTTTAAGATTACAACTCGATCCAATAAAGTTTCAGAAGAACGAGAGTTGTAACTTAGCAAAAAAACGCCCATATAGTAGACCCGCTTGAAGAGTAACTCATATTTCTCCCCCTTTGTCATCAAATGACCAAAAGGATCGAAAATGAGGACTAACGCCCCTGAAGATAATCATGTTGAAGAGGGAGCGCCAGTGTTGTTGGGGTCATTTGTTGATGTAGTGTCGGGGGTTTGGTGCGACATATGCCAAAGGATGGCTTATCATGGTGGGGGCGAGTAGAACGTCGCTGATGCCTGGAAATGGGATGAGGCAAAGACATGCACGCCGGCGAATCTTACCCAGCTTCAGGGCTCTCCGAGGAGATAATACCCCTACTGCTGCTCTGCGGGGTCTCCGCATGATCACTATGGCAAAGGGTTTACACGGTTGCTCCTTGAGCTGTTTTTTGGAGGTAGGAGAGGGCAAGGCTAGCTCTCTCCCTTCTATATGATCTGGCCTAGAGCTAATGGGTTCCAACCCTTTGCATGGGTGCCCTGGGGGGTTTATATAGGCCTACCCCCCCAGGGGTACAATGGTAATCCAGCTGGACGCGGGCCCAGCCGTCAGTGCCTCTGGCCTCCGTCTTCTCTGCCGACCGCTGGGGCCCGCCGACTGGCGGGCCCCGCCGACTGGCCTGGTACGGAGCTGACAGGCCGCGTCCGCCGCGGGCGGGTCTTGCCGGCTGCTGATTACTGTAGCCGTGCTTCTGATGATGCGGGCTTGATCATGAGGTCGTGGCAACAGCCCCGCCGCCCGACGGGCGATCACTGTCGCCACTCCCCATCACTTCTTGATCAATGGCGCGTGGGCCCCGGGGGAGGGCTCGGCCGCCTCCCCTGGGCCGACTCCCGATGGGTCCGACTGGTGGTTCTTCTGCCGTCTCCTGAGGTCTCACTGACTGGTGGGGCCTGCTGTCTCTAGGCCGTACAGACAAGCCGTCGTGGGTGCAGGATTCGGCCCTGCGGTGCTGATGTCAGGGCCGGCATGGCAACAGCGCCACGCTGGACGGAGATCTTCCGGGGTACGGCGTGCTGTGGCCATGCCTGCCCTTGGTAAGGGGCGGGGGTGGGCTTCGCTGTAGCCACACCCCTGCCCCGTCCCCTTTGATGAGGTCATGGGGTTTGTTGGGGTCGCAGGCCGACTCCCCAAAGCCGGCTTCTCTGGAAGTCGCTAGTCAGGAGTCGGCTTTCCCTGAAGTCGTCCCTGGGACTCGGCCGTGGGTGGTCAGTCGGCCGTCTGGCCGTCGACTCCTCAGAAGGCGGCTCTTCGTCCTGGGGTCTTGAGGGGCACAGCCTGCCCTGATGTCTTGAAAGGTTCTGGGGCTCGGGTTGGCCTACCCGCGGCCCATTACTCCGACAGTAGTCCCCGAAGCTGGTAAGGCGCCGTGGCCGATCGGCCGAGAAGCCTCAGCAGTTTCTCTTTCCGGGTGCTCAACACATGGTCTTTGATGGACTTCTGCCGGGCCGACTAGAAGGAGTCAGACTCGCTCGATTCTGACTTACTCAATTCCAACTCGCAGAGTATTTCAAACGTCGCGGCGGGATTTAAGTGGCGTGCTAGCTAAGCCTCCAGGCCGCCGCCCGTTCTAGGCCTGTCACGCGATGGCACGTGGCTGGGCCGTCCTGCCAGCCTACGCGCGCGACGGGACAGGCCCATAGGCGGGGCCCGCCACTACCGTGCCTTGGCACCCGAGCGGATCCGCTGCGGCCCCGGTGGACGGTTGGGATCCCCGTGGAGTTACTGCGCGCAGTAACTTTATCGTGGAACGCGGGGGACGTGGGGCCACGGGCGTAGTAAATCCCCATGTCCGCCCCCTCGGCTTCGTAGCCCATGAGGCTATAAGTAGGGGGAAGAGGGGGGCACACGCGCCCCTCCTTCCCACTACTCCTCGCTCTCTTCCTTCTCACTGCTCCTCACTCTCCTCCCTCTTCTTCTTCTTTGCTCCACCGCGCCCAAGCTCCGGCGAACGCCGCGGCGATCAGCTCATGATGAGTTCTTCCTCCGCCGCCGCGCCTCCCCCGGTGCGCTCCGGCACCTGGGAAGACTCCGAAGTTCATGAAGACCACATCGAGTTCCTCCGCCGGACTCGTCGGCTCCCCGGCGAGGATCGCGTGCAGGTGCATCTTGCGCCGAAGGGGGAGATTTCCCCCGCGCCGCAGGAGGGCGAGCGGGTTATCTTCCGCTTGCACTGCCTGCGCGGGTTGGGGCTGCTGACGAGCAGTTTCTTCTGATCCTTCCTGGAGTTCTACGGCCTCCAGCCGCACCACCTCACCCCCAACACAGTGGTGCTGCTGTCCGCCTTCGTGGCCTTGTGCGAAGGCTTCCTCGGAGTCCTCCCCACCCTCGAGCTCTGGGGGGAGTTCTTCTCCATGCTCGGCACCCAGGTTGCGGGCGTGTCGGCTCAGTGCGGCACTTTCATCGTCGTGTGAAGGTCGGGGGCCGACAATCCCTTCCCCTCCATCTCGCTGATCAAGTCGGTGAAGATGTGGTAGAGATCCTACTTCTACGTCAAGAACGCCTCCGCGAGGGGGGACTGGGTCAACCTGCCGGCTTTCGAAGCCGGCCCGCCGGCTGGGCGACTGCCCAACTGGTCGTACCGGGCCAAGTCGCTGACGCCTGCGGGAGCCGGCGCCATCACGCGACTCCGAGTGCTGACGCAGTCGGAGGGTTTGACTGGTCCAGACCTGCTGGCCGCCTTCGTGGCACGCCGAGTTCTCCCACTCCAAGGCCGCCCCCACATGATATGCCAGATGAGCGGGCACCATGACCCGAGTCAGATGTGCACCAAGGACATGCCTCATGAAGAGGTGGCCTTCATGGTGAACTACCTCTCGGATAGCAAGCTCCTGGAGGATTGGCGGTTCGGGAAGGAGCCGTACTACCCCCCGCCCGTGGTGAGTTACCTCTCCTTTCTTTCTTTGGATTGTCTTCTTTCTTGTCGACTTTGTTTTGACCAGTCAGCTTTGGTCAGAATCCCCTCCTCCACTCGCCAGCCGGCACCTCGGGGCCGGCCCGCGAGTTCCTCGCCGACCGGGCGGAGAGCGACGTCGACGACCCCGATCTGGGGGTGGCGGCTCTGGGAGACGACGCCGAGGGAGGAGGAGGAACAGCAGGCGACTTCAGGCTTCGGCTACTTTCGCCGACTGGCCTGACGACGACGTCGAGGGAGAAGTCGCCCCTCGCCATCGGCCAGGAGCCAGCCAGCCTGGCGCGGGCTCTTCTGGCGCGCCGGGCGCTCCAGGCGGCGGGAAGAAGCGCAGGGCCGTGCCGACCTTGTTCGGCAGTCGGCCGAAGAAGCCCAAGGGCTCGGCTGCGGCGACCTGGCGGGACGAGGCGGCTGCGAAGGCCATCCGCTTCCGTAAGGAAGTGAAGAAGCCGCCATTGGTCTCCGCGTGAGTATTCTGTCTTCAAAGCTTTTTTCTTTCTTTGTGACTTTGTCTGAATCTTCGCTTGCTCCTCTTGCTTCAGGAGTCCCCTCACTCTTGAGAGGGTCACCGCCGCCTCCATCATGGGGTCAGCAGAGACGTCCGCCACCACTCGGTGGATTGACCCCGCTACTGACCTCTGGGAGGCAATGGAGCGGAATGCGCAGGAGAAGCGCAACGAAGAAGAGGCCCTTCGCCTGGAGAAGGCGGAGGCCGACAGGGCGGAGGCCTCCACCAAGAAAAAACTAGCGGAGGCCTAAGCCGCCGCCGCGACGAAGCGGCAGGCTGAGGAAGCCGCACGCCGCCAGTCGGTGGTGTTCGTCACCCCGTTGAACTCTGCGCCGCCGCCTCCGGAGTTCACGGGGCAGACTGGGGAAGCCGGCGGGGAGAACCCCATCGTGGAGAAGGAAGGCGGCGTCCCCTCTACGCCGGACGTGAACGTTCTGCCGCCGCCTCCACCGCCGTCTGAAGGTGCGCAAGGCAGGCAGCCAGCGGACCCTCCGGTGCCGCCGACCGAAGACGAGGCCGTGGTGAGGCTACTCCTCCAAGTCGGCTCGCCAACGCGCCGCCGTCTGGAGAAGGCGACTTCGGCACCCCGCCCCCTGGAAGCCGGCACCGCCAGCTCGGCGATCCCAGACACCGAAGCGACCAGCGCCGTGCCCATTGGGTGGGTGCGAGGAGGCAGCACAGGGCCGCTGAACCAGGCGCTTCTGGACGTCCAGGCGAAGCTTCATGCCGAGGGCGACGCTCTCCAGAATTGCACCAAGGCGTACCTGGCGTCACGGGCAGCTGTCCGGGTATGTTTTTCCTTTGGCCTTTGTTTTCATGTTCCTCTCTGTGGGGGCGCGCCAGCGCACCCACTGGGTGTAGTCCCCGAGTTTCGGGCTGGCTGCTGAGCAGGCGGCCCGGAACTCCAACTGATGAACTCTTAGTATTGACTTTTTGTCTGAAACTCTTGTCACAGGATTACCACAACCTCCGCGTCACTGCCTTCAACCGTAATGTTGAAGAGCTGGGCAAGCGGACCGCCGATTTGTTGGAGAGCCGGAGTAAGTCTTTTTCCTTCTTCCCGGGGGCGCGCTGGCGCACCCGCGGGCTGTAGTCCCCGAGATTGGGCCGACCGCCGAGCAGTCGGGCTGGATGTCCCTGGCGACCTTCTTTTGATGACTTAACGCCTTCTTTCTTTCTTCTTCTCAGGGGCCAACGCTGCTCTTCAACAGCAGCTGAGCGACGCCAACTCCGCTTTGCGCGCCAAAGAGGAGGAGTGCAGCAAGCTCGCCACGAAGCACGATCTGTTGGCCACTCAATTGGCAGAGCAGAAGGAGCTGCTTGTGAAGACGCAGAGGGAGGCGGAGGACACGAAGACCGCCCTCCTGGATGAATTCACGAGCGAGCGCTCCTCCTGGTCTGACAAGGAGGCGCTATTGGCCTCCAGCTTCCACGATATTGAAGGCATCGTTGATGGTGAGTTCCTTTACTTTCTTTCTTCGAGTTGCCGATTTAAGTCGCGCCGACTCCCGGTTTTTGACTTGCTTCTTTGTTTCTTCCTGTCTTTGCAGACTTCTTTCCTGGGCAGTCGCAGGCCGCCATCCAAGCCATCGAGGCTGACCATGAAGGTCGGAGGGTGGAGGGCGCAGAGATTGCCGCCGACGCCCCCCGAACTCTTGACGAGCACATCCTGAGCATCGAGGCTCTCCTTCGGCCAGCACACCGGATGCTGCGCCGGCTTCAGCGTGTCGGTGCCTAGGCGATTGCCGCCCTGTGGCCGGATATGCAGGCTCCACGCACCCCCAGCCTGATGGCCGACTGGCTGGATGTCGCGGCTGGTCGTCTTGAGGCCTGGAAGGGCTCTTCGGCCCGAGCTGGAGCACGCCGGGCCTTGGAGTTCGTCAAGGCATGGTATCCAGGGCTGGATCTAGACCGGCTGGCCATGCTTTGGTCGGAGGCCCAGCCGGAGTTGGCAGCCGCGGAAGACGCCCTCGTCAAGCATGATACAGCGATCGCCGAGTACACCGACACCAGCATCTTCGTCCCCGAGCGGTCTGAAGACGGCGAGGAGGTACCGCCGGAGTGGTTTGGGATGAACCCAGACTATGGCGAGGACTCGGCGGAGGTGATTGGCTCCAGCGTCGAGGAAGAGGGCAAGGCAGAGGACGAAGGCGAGGCGGAGGCACCAGAAGACGGAGCAGACGGCCAGCCTCAGCTCGACCGTGCCTCCAGCAACGAGCCGCGTACGACCGACCGACTACCGCCGGAGGCGATCAAGCCGAGACTAGCCAGCCGGCCGCCCCGACGCCTGACGCTGGCACCTCCTCCGACCCTCCGAATCCGTCTGCTGGTTCCTAAGCTGCCGCTGTATCTTTGTTTTGTCTGCTTCAGTAGTCTTTGAAGAACTTGTTAATTCGCACAATTCCACCCGCGGGGTGTATTTTGAACCTCTGCTCGAAAATTCGGCCAAGGGCCTATGTTATGTAAATATATTTATCCGAGTTCTATCTTTTCTTCCTCATTGCTCTTTTGACTTTTTCCCTTTGCCGCTTTCTCTTAGTTGCTTGCCTTGCCAATCGGATAGCCGCTCTGTGGTCTGTCGCTGGATCAAGTGCTTGGCTACTTTGGGAAAGCAAGTACTTAGCCGTTTTCAAGAGTTTTTGAGTAAGTTGGATAGAAGACGGCAATCCGACTATTCGAGAGTCGGTTTTGTGAAAAAGGCTAGAAGCTGTCTTGAGCTATGTTTTATGCTTTGAGTCCTTAGCCATTTTTCATGCGAATGCCCATTCTACCTTACTGCTGCCCACCGTACAGTCGCTCTGCGAGCTGCGGCTTCTTACAGGAGACGGTTTAGGCGTTTACACACTACTTGTCCGACTGCAGGAAGCATTTCATAGTGCAAGGCGGCAAGTCCCCGGGCCAACTTGTCGAGCCCGGTGCCAAATAGCATAAAAAGGAGTAACATACTTGCAGTCATAATTTTTATCATACAGACAAAAGAGGGCACTCCCCGAGCTCGTCTCGGGGGGCCCGAAGTCTTGGTGCTTTAATACAAAAGGTAGCGTGGTACATACTGCATCAACTGTAAAATCTTCGGAGGAGATTTGCATTCCATGGTCGCTCTGTCTCCTTTCCGGAGTCGTCCCTCTTGTGTGCTCGGGGCTTCTGAGCATCAATCAGGTAGTAGGAATCATTGCCCGGTACTTTGCTGATGATGAAAGGGCCTTCCCAAGGCGCCGACAGCTTCTGCTGGCCGGTTGTTCGTTGGATCAGGCGGAGCACAAGGTCGCCTTGTTGGAAAGATCTTGGCCTGACCTTCCTGTTGTGGTATCGGCGCAGGCTCTGCTGGTAGATGCTGGACCGGCTGAGTGCCAACAGCCGGCCCTCTTCCAGCAGATCGACGACGTCTTGTCGTGCTTCTTCTGCTTCCTCCTCGGTGTACATGGTGACTCGTGGGGAGTCGAACTCTATGTCCGTTGGGATGAAGGCTTCGGCACCGTAGACGAGGAAGAAGGGCGTGAAGCCGGTTGACTTGTTTGGAGTCGTGCGCAGCCTCCAGAGGACGGCTGGCAGCTCGTCGAGCCAGCAGCCAGCCGAGCGCTCCAGAGGCTCGATCAGCCGAGGCTTGATGCCGGACAGGATGAGGCCGTTTGCTCGCTCCACTTGGCCGTTTGACTGCGGATGGGCGACGGACGCTAGGTCCAGTCGGATGCCATGTGTTGCGCAGAAACGGGCCAAGGCGCCTTTGGCAAAATTTGTGCCATTGTCGGTGATGATGCTGTGTGGTATGCCGTACCGAATTGTGATATCGGAGATGAAAGTTACGGCAGTCGGACCGTTCAGCTTCTTGATTGGCTTTGCTTCTATCCACTTGGTGAACTTGTCCACTGTGACAAGTAAGTGAGTTAAACCACCTTGTGCTGTTTTGAATGGTCCCACCATGTCTAGACCCCAAACTATGAAAGGCCAAGCAATGGGGATGGTCTTGAGTGTAGAAGCTAGCTGGTGCGGCTTGGAGCTGAACTTCTGGCACCCTTTGCATTTTTGGACCAACTCCTTGGCCTCTTCCAAGGCAGTTGGCCAGAAGAAACCGTGTCGAAAGGCTTTGGCGACGAGTGCCCTTGAAGCCGCATGGTGGCCGCACTCGCCTTGATGGATGTCTTTGAGAATCGCTTGGCCTTGCTCTGGCTCTACGCACCGCTGGTAGACACCAGTGATGCTGCGCCTGATCAGCAATCTGTTGACTATGGTGTAGGATGCCGCCCGGCGTTGTATTTGCCGAGCTGAGGTTTCATCAGTCGGCAGCTCTTTGTTCACCAGGAATTTGAGGATGGGCTGGGCCCATGAGGGTGCTGCCATTTCTTCGACTGCCAGAACTGCGACTTGGACGAGGGCGGTTGGGCTGGGAGGCGGCGGGCTGGAGTCAACAACCGCTTGCTGGGTTAATGAAGTCCCCAGGCCGACTGGCGCGGCCCTTGGGTCGAGTTCTGGAGTCTTCAAGTCCGCTGCCGCAGTCCCCGGGCCGGGTTCGACTATGGCAGCTTTGGAGTCATCCGCCAAAATCCCCGTACCGACTGCCGGAGCTCTGCAGTCAGATCCGACATCTTAGGGAGGAGCCGGCACAAAAATGGAGTCTGATTCTGGTGAAGGCTTGACAGACAGCTTGAGGAGGTGTTGAAGGGCGACGCCAGATGGTATTGCTTAGCGGCTGGAGCCGATTCATGCCAAGGCATCTGCTTGGTCGTTGTCGTTTCTTGGCACATGGAGAAACTCGCACCCTTCGAAATACCCGCTGAGTTGCTGCATGAGGAAACGGTAACTCGCCATGTTTGCATCTTTCGCGTCCCAGTCGCCAGATGATTGCTGGACCACTAAGTCCGAGTCGCCATAACACAAGATCCGGCGGATGCCAACTTCTTTGGCAAGACGGAGCCCGTGAATGAGCGCCTCGTACTCGGCGACATTGTTGGAGGCGGCAAAGTGGATTTGCAGCGCGTATTTGAGCTTGTCGCCTTTGGGAGAGATGAGGACGACGCCGGCTCCCAAGCCAGTGCGCATCTTGGAGCCGTCGAAATGCATCCGCCAATGGGTGGAATCAGGTACTGGAGGTAGGTACTGGGTCTCGGCCCAGTCGACGAGGAAGTCGGCCAGTGCTTGTGACTTGATAGCGGTGCGGGGCTGGTAGTGGATGGTGTAGGGAGCCAGCTCTATGGCCCATTTGGCCACTCGGCCAGAAGCATCTTGGCTACCAATGATCTCGGCAAGCGGGGCCATGCAGACCACCGTGATTGGATGCTCTTGAAAGTAAGGCTTCAATTTCTTGGCAGCAAAGTGTACGCCATAGCACATCTTCTGGTAGTGGGGGTAGTTCTGCTTGGAGGTCGACAGTACCTCGCTCAGGTAATATACCGGTCTCAGGATAGGTAGCGCCTTGCCTTCCTCCTTGCATTCCTCTACAATGACCGTGCTGACTACCCGGCTGGTGGCGGCGATGTACAGGAGCATAGGTTCTTTGGGAGTCGGAGCCGCCAGGACGGGTGGAGTAGTCAGCACCTTCTTCAACTGGTGAAAAGCTTCGTCCGCCTTATGGTTCCACTCAAAAAAAGTGGTCTTCTTCATGAGTTGGTATAAGGGGAGAGCTTTCTCGCCCAGCCGACTGATGAATCGGCTGATGGATGCCAAGCAGCCGGTGAACTTCTGCACATCCAGCAGTCGGCTGGGTACCTCCATTCTCTCAATGGCTTTGATTTTTACTGGGTTGCATTCTATGCCGCATTCAGAGACCAGGAAGCCTAGGAGCTGGCCGGCTGGTACTCCGAAGACACACTTCTTGGGGTTGAGCTTGATCTGGAATCGGCGCAGGTTCTCAAAGGTCTCCTTGAGGTCTTCCAGCAGTGTTCCACACTTTTCCGTCTTCACCACCACGTCGTCTACATAGACGTGGGCGTTCCTGCCGAGCTGCTTGAGGAGGCACTTCTGCATGCAATGCTAAAAGGTGGCGCCGGCATTCCTTAAGCCGAACGTCATGGTGAGGTAGCAGAAGGCTCCAAACGGCGTGATGAAGGCGGTCTTCAGTCTGTCAGCTGGGCTCAGCTTGATCTGGTGATATCCTGAGTATGCATCCAAAAAACTCAACAGCTCGCATCCGGCTGTGGAGTCTATCACCTGATCGATTCTTGGTAGAGCAAATGGGTCCTTGGGGCAGGCCTTGTTGAGGCTCGTGTAGTCAATACACATTCGCCACTGCTTGTTCTTCTTCAGTACCAGGACTGGATTTGCTAGCCATTCTGGAAAGAACACTTCCATAATGAAGCCGGCTGCTAGGAGTCGGGCTATCTCTTCTCCGACAACTCTTCTCTTCTCTTCTGATAGGCGGCGCAGGGGCTGCCTGACCGGCTTTGCATCAGATCGGACATGTAACTTGTGCTCGGTGAATTCCGTCGGTACACCTGGCATGTCTTTGGGGGACCATGCGAAGATGTCCCGATTCTCACAGAGGAAATCGACGAGCTCGCCTTCCTATTTGCTGTCGAGGTTTGCACCTACGACGGCGTACCTCTCTGGGTGCTCCGGATCCAAGGGTATCTTCTTTGTCTCTTTGACCAGCTTGAACGAACCCTTAGCCTCCGACTCTTTTGGGTTGGGCGACACCTCAGGCTGCTTGCCGGCCATCGCCACAACTCGCTCGAGGAGCCGCTTCTCGGCCGCGATTACCAGGGACTCGACCAGCCGACTGCTCTCAGCCGCGCAAGCAGACGACTTCCGGTAGTCGCCAGCCACAGCCAGAATTCCCCTGGAACTGGGCATCTTCATCTTGAGGTAGGCGTAGTGGGGGACCGCCATGAACTTGGCCAAGGCGGGTCGTCCAAGTAGCGCATGGTATGGGCTCTCAAGGTCCACCACCTCAAACCAAACAGACTCTCTACGGAAGTGATCTTTGTCCCCAAAGAGGACGTCCATCAAGATCTTGCCGATTGGCGAGCAAGATAGACCAGGAAAAATGCCGTGGAACACAGTTTGGTTGTTCTGAAGCTATCTTTGCTTGATTCCTAACTTCTCCATGGTGTCCTTGTACAGGATGTTGATGCTGATGCCTCCGTCTATCAGAACTCGCGAGAAACGCGCGGCTCATCTGTCTGTAGCAAAGGTGGCGTCCAGGACCAAGGCATAGGAGCCCGGACTCGGCATCACTTCCGGGTGGTCAGCCCTGCTCCAGCTGATGGGCTTCTCGGACCAGTGCACGAACTCTGGCGTCTCTGATGCTACTGCATTCACCCCTTGTCGCTGCAGCCGCCTGCTGCGTCGATCATCAGCCACACTGGTGAACACCACGTAGGCTCCGTTCTCTTCAGGGTATTCATCTTGTACCGCGCCGACTGGCCTGACAGCCGACTGCTAGGGCGGTGGCGGAGGCGGCTGCCCAGCGGGCGGGGGAGGCAGGAGGCCGTCTCCCTTGGCGATCCTGGTGAGCCAGTGGCACTTCCGGGTGGTGTGATTCGATGGCTTCACGCCGCTATGGAACTTGCAAGGTCCATCCAAGGTCTGCTCGTAGGAGAAGGCCGGCAACCAGTTTGGCTTGCCGCCTTTCTGTCGCTTGGGCGGGGGCTGCTCATCTGGCTGCTGGGCTTCAACGGTCGCGCCCTGCCGGCTGCTGGAAGCCGGCTGCAGGGCCTTGCGTTTGTGGTCGCCCTGCTGTTGTCGCCGGCTGGCGTCTGCCGCTAGAGTTCTTGGAGCTTGAGGGGCCACTTTGCCAGTTGTGCTGATTTGAATCTCCACCTTCATGGAGGAGTCGGCCGTGGCGTATTTATCCGCTATGATCAGCAGCTCGTCGAGGGTTTCTGGCTCGTCGCAAAGGAGCTTGTGCTTGAGGAGGGTGCCTTCTCTGCACCCGGCTGTGAAGTACTCGATGGCCTGCACCTCGTGCACGCCCTCGCAGGAGTTTCGAAGCTCGGCCCAACATGTGAGGTAATCGCGAGTCGACTCGTCGGGGCCTTGCACGCACAAGGAGAGCTGACGAGGCTTGGGAGGACGCTTGTACGTGCTGGTGAAGTTGCGAACGAATGCTTCGGTGAAGTCGACCCAGCTGTTGATGCTGCAGGGCTTTAGGCTGTTCAGCCATGTCCGGGCCGTGCCCTGGAGCATGAGCAGAACGTACTTTACGGCGACACGCTTGTTGCCGTTTGCTATGCTGACAGCCATGGAGTAGTCGACTAGCCAGTCTTCCGGCTTCACGGAGCCGGTATACTTGGGCGTGTCTCTTGGGAGCGTGAACCCTCTGGGAAAGGGCTCGTCCCGAATGCGGGGCCCGAAACAAGGCAGACCCAACTCCTCTTCTTCTTCCAGCGCTAAGGATCGGTGAAGTCGGTCGATCCGGTGGTGGGCGTCATTCTCTCCAACTCCCTCTTGGCGGCCAAGGTGATCACCGAGAGTCGGATGGTCAACAGGCGGCGTGGAGACTCGCCCCTCCTTGCGGGGAGGGGGAGGCGGACAGTCGTCCCGTCGTTCCACTGCTCTTGGGCGGCCGTCTCGGTCGTGCTCTATGGTAATGCGAGTCCGACTGTGGCTGACAACCGGCTCCTTGTCTCTTCTTCCTCGGGCGCCGCCAGTCGGCGTCTGAGACGTCGCGCCTTGATCTCGGCGAAGGTCGTCGTTTGGCCGTTGCGGCACCTCCGTGCGGCAGCCGGCCTCGTTCTGTGCGGCGGCCGAGTCGAGGAGCCGCTGGACTCGCTCCATCATGAGGTGGCGTTCTTCGCCCTCGAAATTGTCCAGCTCATCCGCTGCTGCCTGGGCGGATCGGATGTTCTCCGCTGGTGTAGCATACACAGGGCGGCTTGCCCCAAACAGGTTGGCGATGGCTACGCCGCGCTGCTGGACCGCGCCAAGGCGGCTGGGCCCCGCCGGGGCCGGCGAGCCGCCGACGGCGCGATCCATCTCCCGCTGGTAGGCTTCTGAAAAGCGCCTCATGCTGGCCAGCTTCTTCGCGCCTTCAACGAGCTGAAGGCGGTGCGCCTCCAACGTCTCTGCGTCAGCGTCTTTCGGAATGGGCGCAGTTAGGTCTTGCAGCGCCGTGCCGAGTGAGTCGTGCGCTCCTCCGCCGGGTAGCTCGTCATGACTGATGACTAGCACCTCGGTGACAGTGCTTCCGTTGCTCTCCGCGCGAGGGAGAGGTTCGTCGTAGACCACCACATTGGTGGGGAACGCGTCGAGCGACGCGGTGTCGGAGTCGACCAGCATCGGGTCGGTGGAGCCTACGGACTCCAAGTCTATGGCAGGCTCGCCGGAAACGTGGAGTTGATCGAGGAGGCCCGCGAGGAGGTTCTCGGGGCCGCTCGTGCCTGCGTCGGACGCAGGTTCGTCGGAGAGGCGGACCTCGCTGACAAGTTCGGCCAAAGAGCTGGCCGCGCAGGCGATCTCAACGCCGCTTAGCATGTCGGTGCAAACTCCGTCTGGCATGCTTGGCTGGCTGCGCTCGCCAGGGAGGAAAAGGGTTCCCGTCCAGAATAGATCACCGGACGGCGGTGCACCAGGCCCCATGGTGGGCGCCAAATGTCGGGGGTTTGGTGCGACATATGCCAAAGGATGGCTTATCATGGTGGGGGCGAGTAGAACGTCGCTGATGCCTGGAAACGGGATGAGGCGAAGACATGCACGCCGGCGAATCTTACCCAGCTTCAGGGCTCTTCGAGGAGATAATACCCCTACTGCTGCTCTGTGGGGTCTCCGCATGATCACTATGGCAAAGGGTTTACACGGTTGCTCCTTGAGCTGTTTTTTGGAGGTAGGAGAGGGCAAGGCTAGCTCTCTCCCTTCTATATGATATGGCCTAGAGCTAATGGGTTCCAACCCTTTGCATGGGTGCCCTGGGGGGTTTATATAGGCCTACCCCCCCAGGGGTACAATGGTAATCCAGCTGGACGCGGGCCCAGCCGTCAGTGCCTCTGGCCTCCGTCTTCTCTGCCGACCGCTGGGGCCCGCCGACTGGCGGGCCCCGCCGACTGGCCTGGTACGGAGCTGACAGGCCGTGTCCGCCGCAGGCGGGTCTTGCCAGCTGCTGATTACTGTAGCTGTGCTTCTGATGACGCGGGCTTGATCATGAGGTCGTGGCAACAGCCCCGCCGCCCGGCGAGCGATCACTGTCGCCACTCCCCATCACTTCTTGATCAATGGCGCGTGGGCCCCGGGGGAGGGCTCGGCCGCCTCCCCCGGGCCGACTCCCAACGGGTCCGACTGGTGGTTCTTCTGCCGTCTCCTGAGGTATCACTGACTGGTGGGGCCTGCTGTCTCTAGGCCGTACAGACAAGCCATCGTGGGTGCAGGATTCAGCCCTACGGTGCTGATGTCAGGGCCGGCATGGCAACAGAGACACGCTGCACGGAGATCTTCCATGGTACGGCGTGCTGTGGCCATGCCTCCCCTTGGTAAGGGGCGGGGGTGGGCTTCGCTGTAGCCACGCCCCTGCCCCGTCCCCTTTAATGAGGTCATGGGGTTTGTTGGGGTCGCAAGCCGACTCCCCAAAGCTGGCTTCTCTAGAAGTCGCTAGTCAGGAGTCAGCTTTCCTTGAAGTCGTCCCTGGGACTCGGCCGTGGGTGGTCAGTTGGCCGTCTTGCTGTCGACTCCTCAGAAGGCGGCTCTTCGTCCTGGGGTCTTGAGGGGCGCAGCCTGCCCTGATGTCTTGAAAGGTTCTGGGGCTCGGGTTGGCCTACCATCGGCCCATTACTCCGACATGGAGGGCCTGCCGCAGTGTCGTCCAAATCTTCATGTTCATCAGTGTCGCGCGATGAAGAATATGAGCTGGCCACCAGAGAAGGAACCTGGACCTTCTTGAATTTCTTCAGTGGAGGTGCAGACCAGTCAAAATCTTCTTTGAGACCCATGTTCTTCAGATCTTCTTCACCATACAGATGTGACAGGATTGCCCAGGTGCGACCGAAGACTTGATGGAGGTAGTAGTGGTTTTTCTTCACTGCATTGTGTGTGCCAGTCATGTTGTGAAGAAGTGAACCAAACTGACGCTTAACCCATTTGTGATTTCGATCCACCTTCTGGTGAAGACTAAGCAGAAGTTCACGGTCAGTCATCACTCGCAGAGCAGTGGCTTGAGGAGTGGACTTGGGTGCATTGGCAGAGTCATGTGTGGCAGAGTCATCATTGGTGGAATAGGATGCAGCTTTGCGAAACTGACCATCCAATGGACGAATGCCTTCATCTATTACAGCTGGTGCTTTGCCCTTTCCATCAACTGAGGAATATGTCTGCTTGAGGACTTCAATTGGGGGCAAGTAGCTGAGGTGATTCTGGAAATCAGCTTTGTAGTTGAGGGAAGACCTTGTCCTGAGGAATCTCATAATCCAAGGTGCATAAGGCTTCAGCTCAAAGGTGACAGTGCAACATTTGCCATAGTCCTCATGAAGAAATCGTGATAATTGACAGGAATGCCATGAATGATGTTGAATACCAGATTCTTCATGATGCCAACAATTTCCTCATCAGATGAGTCATGGCCTTTGATGGGACTGATTGTCCTCGTAAGAATACGATAGACCGTTCTGGGCACGTACAGCAATTCCTTCACGAGGAATTTGGTTCTTGGTGCTTGACCTGGCTTCAAAGGTTTCATCAGCACCTGCATGTAACGATGTGTGAGCTCAGGTTCACTGTAGATGCAGCGAGCTTCTTCAAGGGGAGGACTGAGTGGTAGAGCACGAAGCAATTCAGAGGCTGGTGCAGTGTAATGAGTCTTTTCAGACATCCAGTCCAGCACCCATGAATTCACATCTTCAGCATCTCCGGTGATGTGCAGCGTTGCATAGAATTGAAGAATCAGTTCTTCATTCCAATCGCAGATGTCAGATCAAAAGTTTAGCAGTCCAGCATCATGAAGAACACTGAGGACTGGTGCGAAGCACGGCAGAGATTCCATATCCACGTGAGGAATATGCTCATGGTAGAAGATTTTCTCCTTGTTAAACAGCACTGAGGAATAGAAATTTTCTTGACTGGCAGTCCAGAAACGCCTCTTCCTAATGCGAGCAGAGTCATATGGATTGTAATCTTCGAATAATACGTGCTCGCCGAAGAAATCATCAGCCTTGAACTTTTGCTTGCGTGAGAAAGGATCCTGTGGCTTCACCAGAGGAGTGTCAGTGAGTTGCATCACGACCTCAGGAATCTCAATTGCAGGTTCTTCAGGCTGAGGAATTTCTGGTTCCTCCTCAGTGGCAGTCTGGGTTGTTGGTTGTTCAGCAGCAGCAGTTTCTTCAGCGCTAGTGGCTGGAATTTCCTCATGGACAGATGTAGTGGGATGAGTTTCTTCAGAGCCCATGTGAACAGTTTGTGTGGGGGACTAAGGAATTTGCTGTAGAAGGGTGAACATTGGTGAGTTTGGATGTTGACTTTCCCAGAATTCATCACTGATTACGGGTGTGGAGCAGCCAATGTCCACATCTTCATCTTCCATTTCTTCAACGCCAGCCTCTTCAGCTGTGAACTGAGGCATAGGCGAGGATATGATAGGTGTTGAAGGGATCGCATCCACTTTAATTTCTTCATCCAACGGTTTAGACGAAGCAGCAGAAGGAGTTTCTTCATAAGATCCGCTGGGGATCACATATTCTCCATCAAAAGGAACAAGGTCCTTTAATGGCCTGGTTGAGATGGGAACAGCATCAATCGGATTTGCAAATGAACTTGTCATAGGCTTCATTTTCTTCGGAGCTGAAGAATCTGAAGGAGTTGATGCTTTCCTTTTCTTCACTGCAGCACGCTCTGCAGCCTTGGTCTTCTTCACATCTGATGCAGATGGAAGGACTGGAGTTGAAGTTGGTGCAGGAGCAGCTGAGGAATCTGGTTGATTTTCTTCAGGCACACCACTAGTGGGTGCCCTGGCAATTTCTTCAGCGGCTGGAATGTAGTCATCAGCCCTGGAACTCACATTATCTTCAGCAGCCTGATTGTCATCAGCGGTGCTGGCATTTTCTTCAGTAGGCTGAGCATATGCTTCATCCTAAGGAATTTCCTGTTGCGTTGGGGCTGCAACATTGGAAGTGAAGTTATCCGCAAGTTTCACAAAACGAACCTTGGCTCCAAGCCAATCAGCGCGATATGCGTCAAAGTCATCACTGAGTTTCTTAATCTCAGTCTGAATAGTGACAAGTTCTTCAATTGTCATAGAGACAATGTTTTTCTTCAGATAGCGCTCTTTCTTGTACTGCGCTTTCTTGATCTGCCTGGCCTTCTCAAATTTCCACTTTTCTTCTTGAATGAAGTGGGTCAGCATGTGACTCTGGCCAGGAGTCAGCTTGAAGTCAGGCAAGGGAGTGTTGGGGTCCTTGTGCCAATCATCAATGTAGTCGAGGATCAGCTTGGGATCCAAAAGCAGTGGCACCTCTGATCCTTTGGCTCTAGCGGCCCTGACTTGCCTGTCTCTGATGATTTCTGCAAGTTCATCATCATCAGCTTCGTCTTCATCAGACGGCACTTGGAAGGCGACTTGCTTCTTCTGAGGAATAGGGCGAGGACCGCGTCCAGCAGTGGTCTTAGTCTTCAGTAGAGAGGGTCCCATTGAGGAAGTTGGTGCAGCTGAGGAACTAGCTGAGACACCTGAGGCAATGGAGATGCCGGTAGTCCTTTGGCACGAGGCGAGATGCACAGGTGCTGAGGATTTAGTCGGAACAGCTGAGGACTTTGGCGGAGGAGCTGAGGACTTTGGAGGAACAGGAGCAGCATGAGGAATTGGCCGTGAGGGCTTTGAGGATTCTGGCCGTGAGGGCATTGCTGAGGAACTTGGCCTTGAGGGCATTGTTGGTGAAGCACTTGGCTTGCGCGCAGGCTTCTTTGACATAGCCTTCTTTGGCTTGACAGCAGAGGCCTCAGCAGAGGCAGCAGCAGCAGCAGAGTCTTCATTGAATTTCCTCACTGCTTCTCTGGCTTCCCTTGGCTCTAGCGGCCCTGACTTGCCTGGCTCTAATGATTTCTGCAAGTTCATCATCATCAGCTTCGTCTTCATTAGACGGCACTTGGAAAGCGACTTGCTTCTTTTGAGGACTTGGGCGAGGACCTCGTCCAGCAGTGGCCTTTGTCTTCAGCAGTGAGGGGCCAACTGAGGAACTTGGTGCAGCTGAGGAACTAGCTGAGACACCTGAGGCAATGGAGATGCCGGCAGTCCTTTGGCACGAGGCGAGATGCACAGGTGCTGAGGATTTAGTCGGAATAGCTGAGGGCTTTGGCGGAGGAGCTGAGGACTTTGGAGGAACAGGAGCAGCATGAGGAATTGGCCGTGAGGGCTTTGATGATTCTGGCCGTGAGGGCATTGCTGATTCTGGCCGTGAGGGCATTGCTGTGGAACTTGGCCTGCGCGCAGGCTTCTTAGACATAGCCTTCTTTGGCTTGATAGCAGAGGCCTCAGCAGAGGCAGCGGCAGTAGCAGAGTCTTCATTGAATTTCATCACTGCTTCTCTGGCTTGCTTAGCCAACTTGGTTTGGTGCTTGGCCCATTCATCAGGATAGTCCTCACCGCGCTTGAGGTTGGTGGGATCTGCTATTTGGCCAGGTGCCAATGGAGCTCTTGGGCATGCAGGATTGAGTGTGAATTTCTTCATGTACTTAGGAGTGACATATCTGTACTCCCTCCATTCTCTTGCCCATCTCCTCTCTATCCTCTGTTTGCGCACTTTGCGCTCATTCTTGGTTTCCTCAGTAGGTGTGCAGTACCCGGCATATATGTCATCAGGGATCTCAAACGCTGTATTTACCTCAGGCCTCTTTCCTCCTTTCTGTGGCCTTTTACCATCAGCCATTTTCTTCAGTTGAGGAATTTGAACAATCGAATTCTCTGAAGAAGTATGCAACTTTTCTTCGAGGAACACTGCAAATGAGTTAAGTTGATGAGAACCTAGTGATTCAGCAGCTGACATGTGTACCTGTGAACAGAGTATAGTTGCGAGGAATTTGGAGAGGTCATATGCGTTCTCAGAAGGTTTTTCAAAAAGAACAAGTTTGAGGAATTTGACCAGATGAGTCTTGAAGATTTTCACTAAGCGTTCTTTGTCTTAGGTTCCAGAGTTGTATAGATCAAAGATCCACACAATTGAGGAATCTTAAAGAAAAATGATTCTTAGAGAAACGAATCAAGAACAGATGACTTGTGAGGTGTTCAGTGTGTGAAGATATGAAGAAAAACACTTTTGAAGATTTTGTAGATAATCATTCGAATCAATGAGGGCAGTAAAAGTAACTTTTAGTTACCCTGGATGAAGAACACGACGAACTGTGAAGTGGAGAGGTGAAGTTCGTCTGTGTAGATCTTCCACGCCCTAACTCGGCGGAGGAAGACAGCTACGGCGGTGGCGGAGTGAAGATTTCCGCGGTCGGCGCGAGTACGTCGGCGACGAGGTCGAGGCAGTGAAGCTCTTCCTCACCGGCGGCGATGAAGTAGCGGCGGCACTAGGGTTTGAGAAGCTCGAGCTGGAGAGAGAGGTCGAGCGGAGTAAAAGAAGTGAGGAAGGGAAGGAGGGGTATTTATAGCCACGGTGAAAAACTGCTCGCCTGAAGAAATTGGACGAACGTGCCCCTGACCCTTCTCATTCGCATGACATGTGTCACCCACGTAGCGAGAGGTGGAGATCGTGTTAGATCGTGGGTGAGTGGATAAGTGTATCGTGGGATGCGGAACGGTTTGAGCGGCAAAGCCGAAAATTTCGATAAGATAGGTTTTAAAGTTCCGTTCGCAATTTCTTCAGCTGACAAGGACACAGTGAAGATTTTGAGCGAGTTTCAAATAGAATGCACATGAAGAATTTGTGAACATATTGGGTTGAGTATAGCATAGAGGGGGAAGGGTCCGATCACATTCACTTAGCAGAAAACCAACTTGAAGAAATAGCAATAAGTGAATGCTGTAGAGGACATAAACTCATATATATATATATCCAATGAAGAAAAACGTCGGAACCAGTGAAGTCTATGCAAAGTTGAAGAATATGAATAATTTGAGGAATTTCAACTTTCGGTGGTGGCGTGACCCACCGTATAAGAATGATGATTTCAGACACCGCGTACAATTATCGTAGGGTTCTGAGAATCAAATTCTTCATTAATTTCTTCACACTAAGAGTGTTGTTCTTCATTGATTGAAGAAAAACATTTCTTCATGTGTTGCACATCTAAGTCATCAATTTTGCATAAGTGTTAGGATGAGTGTCCTTTTCAAAGAACATTCGAAGATTCTAGGATATTTAGCTCACACCGCAACTTGCTAAATCTCTTCTCATCCAAGGGCTTTGTGAAGATATCGGCTAGTTGTTCTTCAGTCTTCACATGCTCAATAGAAATGTCGCCCTTCAACACATGATCACGAAGAAAATGATGACGAATCTGAATGTGCTTTGTCTTCGAGTGTTGAACTGGGTTGTGAGAAATCTTGATGGCACTCTCATTGTCACAGAAGAGAGGCACATTCTTCATGTTGACGCCGTAGTCCTTGAGAGTTTGCTTCATCCATAGAAATTGGGCACAGCAAGAACCAGCGGCAATGCACTCAGCTTCAGCAGTAGATAGTGATACGCAGTTCTGTTTCTTCGAGGACCAACAGACCAAAGATCGTCCGAGGAAATGACATGTACCAGATGTTGACTTGCGATCCACACGATCACCAGCATAGTCAGAGTCAGAATATCCAACAAGATCAAAAGCCGAGCCCTTGGGGTACCATAATCCAAGTGTTGGTGTGTGAGCTAGATATCGAAGAATATGCTTCATAGCCTTATGGTGTGATTCCTTCGGTGTAGCTTGAACTCGGGCACACATGAAAACACTGAGCATTATATCTGGCCTAGATGCACATAAGTACAATAAGGAACCTATCATGGAGCGGTATACCTTATGATCGAAGTCAATACCATTTTCATCAGTGCACAGATGGCCATTTCTGGGCATAGAAATTTTGACGGCTTTGCAATCTTGCATGCCGAATTTCCTCAGTACATCCTTGAGGTATTTCTCCTGAGATATGAATATGCCATTGCGTTGTTGACAAATTTGAAGACCTAAGAAGAATTTGAACTCTCCCATCCTAGACATTTGATATTCTTCACTCATCATATAGGCAAATTCATCACTATAACGTTGGTCAGTACAGCCAAAGATAATATCATCAACATATATTTGGCACACAAACAATTCACCATCATAAGATTTAGAGAAAAGAGTAGGGTCGAGTGAACCCGGTTTGAAGCCTTTCTTCATGAGGAGTTCCTTCAAGGTATCATACCAAGCCCGTGGGGCCTGCATGAGGCCATAGAGGGCCTTGTTGAGTCTGAAGAATTTGTCAGGATTCTTTGGATCTTCAAAACCTGGGGGTTGAGCAACATATACTTCTTCCTCAAGCTTACCATTGAGGAATGCACTTTTCACATCCATTTGATATAAAGTGATATCATGATGGTTAGCATAAGCAAGTAATATGCGAATAGCCTCAAGTCTAGCAACAGGTGCAAAAGTTTCATCGAAATCAATTCCTTAAACCTGTGTGTAGCCTTGAGCTACACGCCATGCCTTATTCCTCACCACAAGGCCATTTTCATCTTGCTTGTTGCGGTAGATCCACTTTGTGCCGATGATATTGTGCTTGTGAGGATCTGGACGTTTGACCAGTTCCCAGACATTATTGAGCTCGAACTGATGTAATTCTTCTTGCATGGCCTGAATCCACTCACGCTACAGAAATGCTTCATCTACCTTAGTGGGCTCTGTAATAGAGACAAAAGCATAGTGCCCACAAAAGTTAGACAAATGTGAAGCTTTTGAGCGTGTGAGAGGACCTGGCGCTTTGATGTCATTGATGATCTTTTCAACTTGCACTTCTTTTGCAATGCGAGGATGAGCCGGTTGCCGTTGAAGAATTTGATCAGTGTTTTCTTCAGCACCATTTTCTTCAGCATTTTCTTCAGGTGCATTAGCCCGATGTTCTTCATGTTCTGGAACGAATTCTTCAGCAGATTCTTCAGTAGGAATGACATCCTCGGTAGCCTTGAACTTGATAGTTTCCTCAGGTGTTGGTTCATCTATCACAGTAGGTAGGTGCTCTCTTTGCGAGCCATTAGTTTCATCGAACCGCACATCTACAGTTTCAACAACTTTGTGAAGAACGTTGTTGAAGACTCTGTAGGTGTGTGAGTCCTTTCCGTAACCAAGCATAAAACCTTCATGTGCTTTCGGTGCAAATTTTGAGTTGTGATGAGGATCTCTAATCCAACATTTAGCACCGAAGACTTTGAAATAACTTACATTGGGTTTCTTATCAGTGAGGAGTTCATAGGCAGTCATTTTGAAGAATTTGTGAAGATATACTCTGTTGATGATGTGACACGCAGTATCAATTGCCTCTGTCCAGAAACGACGAGGCGTTTTGTATTCATCAAGCATAGTGCAAGCCATCTCAGCAAGAGTCCTGTTCTTGCACTCCACGACGCCATTTTGCTAAGGAGTGTAAGGAGCAGATAACTCATGAGTAATACCAAGTTCATCAAGATAGTCATCGAGACCAGAATTCTTGAACTCAGTGCCATTGTCACTTCTGATGTGCTTGATCTTCACACCAAAGTTGGTTGAAGCCCTCGAGGAAAATCGTTTGAAGACTTCCTGCACTTCATGTTTGTAAGTAACAAGGTGTACCCATGTATAGTGAGAATAATCATCAACAATAACAAAGCCATATTGAGATGCTTCATTTGAAATAGCAGAATAATGATTAAGACCAAAGAGATCCATGTGAAGCAATTCAAACGGGCAAGTGGTGGTCATGATAGTCTTTGTTGGATGCTTGGCCTTCATCATCTTCCCAGCTTCACAGGCTCCGCATAGGTGATCCTTTGTAACATCCCAAATTTTCAATTTGGAATGTTATACATTAGATCATCATTGCATATCATATTTTATTTTGCTTTTTGGTTGATCCTAGAAATTCTACGCAACTCAATGACCCACGGAGAGAGTTGGGGATTTCGTTATTTTCATATTTGAGTTTTCTCAAATTTTGGGAATAGGATCATTTCATTTTATTTATTTTATCATCAATTATTTCTATTACAAAAATATGAGAGAGGGAATAAAATGACTTTCCAAAATAAAGAAATATTGAGGATTTAATAATAAAATCAAATAAGATTTTATTTCGGAGTTTTTCCGGTGTTTTATTTGAATTTAGGAAAAATGTGTGTTTTTCAAAATTGCATTTAGGTCCCAAATAAATGTTCACCTTGTGCGGCTTGATTTTAGAAGCCCGCGAAAATTTATTTCGGAATTTTTGGAGTCCGTTTAGTATTTCTTTTTATTTTTCTTCCGAGTGAAATAATAAAAAAAAGTACGAACCGACCTAGGGGCCGTGTCCGACCCAGACTCCCGACCCACTAGGCTATATTAGCCGGGGGGGCCCAGCCGAAGCCAGCCACCCGCGCCCAAACCCTAGCGCCGCCCGCCGCCCCCAGCGCCCGCCGGCGCCGCCGCTGCGCCGCCGCCGCACGTCGCCCGAGGTTCGCCGCCGCCTCGTTTTCCGTGCCGTCGTTAAAAAAAATCGGCGTTCATCATTTTTCTTTTTCTCGGATTAAATCCGCGAGTTTTCTGATCGCGATTCCTGATCCAATTTTCGTTTTAGTGTAACTTTTCGCTCGTTTATCGGAATCAGGCGATTCAAGCGCCTAGAGTTTCGTCCCTAAACCCTCTATCCGAATAACCAACTTAAACAAGTTTTTGCCACTGTAAAATTTGCCCTAGATCCAGATTACTAGAACGAAGTTGTTTTCTTTCGCCGTTTGACTTTCGTTGCTTCGTTCGATTTGATTCTTTTTGCCAACCGGAGTTCTTAAGTTGAACCTTCTGGTTAGATCTATTATTTGAGTTTTACCTGTGCATTAGATGAGTACTTATTGTATGCTTGTTTGTTTGTCTGCGTTAGAATACCCGGAGTGCGCCGCCTGTTACTTCGAATCGTTAGGTTTCGCGGATCATCAGCAAGGCAAGTAACACTTTGATCATACCTTTTCTAATACCCAGTTTTATTGCATTAGATCAATCCTCACACATTGCATGATTAGGATCTAATTAAATTGTGGGATGGGAAGTAGATGAGGTAGTACCTATTACCTCTTATTATCCAACCTTTGGGAGTTACTTCTATGTTTGCTTATTATGCCATGCTATGCTAGTAGACGTGGATTGGGTGAGTGATATCCATGACAGATGTGTGATTGTTAATTAATGGTTTATCTAAGGTGGCAACTTAAACACACATCTGGGTGGATTGAGGCACCTGGGTATTCCAGGACTTGCCTGTTTTCTTTTGGACCGCCACCCAGGCTCAAAGGGATCATGAGACTATTCATACTAGAAACTTCCGTGTGCAGCCACAAGCTATTATGGGCTCTAGCATAGTTGACTAAGTTGTGCGAACTCTTACAGTGGTAGACTAGCAGATGTAGGGGATGTAGGTGGTACGGTCTACCCGATCGTAAGGTGCTAGCACTTCTGAAAGACTATGTCTCGGTCATCCGTCTTCTCAAACACCATGTAGTGCGAGAAACCAAACGGAGGTGATCGAGTCTTGTGGGGAAAAGTGCGCAAACCTCTACAGAGTGTAATAAACTAATCATGGTTAGCCGTGTCCCCGGTTATGGACATCTTGAGTATCTAGTACTTGGATTATCATGTGAATCTCAACATGTTACTCTAAATTAATTTTGTTGGGTTATGTTTAATGATGATGCTTAATTGGGATTGAGAATGCTGTCAACCATTCTCAATGTTTAACAACCACCATGATAGTTAAATAAATTTATTCCTTTGAAGTAGGGAAAAATTGGCTTTACGCAAAACTGTAACCATAGAGCTTTCCACCAGCCAAATATGCATATAGTATAGTTGTTACATTCCATTACTCTCTATGTGTTACCTTGCCAGCATATTCCATGTGCTGACCCGTTTCGGGCTGCAATGTTAATGTTGCAGACTTTTCAGACAATGATTAAGGAGTTTTTAGGTC
The DNA here is from genome assembly GCF_003073215.2 of Triticum urartu. NCBI lineage: Eukaryota > Viridiplantae > Streptophyta > Magnoliopsida > Poales > Poaceae > Triticum > Triticum urartu. Next base: position 243,285,095 of record NC_053025.1, read on the forward strand.
GTGGTTCTATACTCAGTGATGCCGTTGGAGTTGATGGACTCACTTATCTTCCAAGCCTTCCGCTGTTATCGTTATTAGATGGCCTTAAGCCATACTTACTGTAATAAGTTCTCTTTTGAGACACTCGATGTAATAAGTGTGTGATTGCTATTCTGCTATAAATCCTCCGAGTACTGTGTGGTGTCAGCATTACTGATCCAGGGATGACACCGGAGCACAGAGATCAGACTGTTTGAGGTCTGGTCGCTATAGAGTTGGTATCAGAGCACACGCTGACTGTAGGACACGACCACTAAGCTAAAAGACCTAGATCACTATCCATTCTCTTCTCTTCTGACCTCTCATCTTTTCTATTCTTTAGGATGGCGGATGCAAGGAACAAGTTCATGCAACCGGATGAAGATACACCCTTTGGACGACACTTGAAGGAAGTCACTAGATACCTGAACATAGGAGTACCAAGCTTCACCGGAACCTACAACGCCACTTTATCTGAAGAAGAGCGTTGGATGATTCAAGTTCAAGTTCCAGGAAGGACGTTCATGCCAATCACTGAGCCCATAGAGTTTTTTCTTTTGATGTACCAACTTGGAGTCTAGGAAAGAGCATGGCAGCACACATCACCATGGGATGCATTGGAGAAGTCTACCGCAAGGATCTCAAGGATACTATCTACCAGATTTGTGGGCGCCGAGATGAGCACTGGGAGATGATCAGCACCAGGAAGGATAGATCAATCGCAGCTTTTATCCAGGAGTTAAACCAGCACATTCGACGACAGGAGAACCAGATGTGCGCCGACATGATAGATCTGAAGAAGGCTAAGACTAGAATCAAGGAACTGGAGGAAGAACTCAAGGCTACACGTGAAGATTATGAAGAAGAAATTGAAGTATTGGTGGATAAGAATGCCGACCTAACTATGAAGCTAGCAGTATTTATGGGAGGCCCTACGCCAGTAGATGAAGACGAAGAACCCTAGGAGATTAGCCCAGAAGACTACATCATCATCGACGGCACCGACTCAGAAGCAGATAGTAGCGATGATGACTATGTTGATGAAGCTGGAGCAGATATTATGGAGTCAACGACCGAAGAATATTTCTAGTAGACCACCTCATCAGTAGTAGTAGTCCACCATGTAAATATAGTAGTCCGAGCACTTTTGCGATAGTTAGATCGATTGTATGCCCTTGTTTGATTGATTGAAGTGAATTTTTTGCTTTTGCCTCATGTGCATATGGGTAGTGTTTTCTTTTTAGACCCCCTCTATTCTTATATCTCATCTTTTCTAAACCCTCAGATGCCTCCGAGACGTGACCCCAGATTTGCCTTTCCACCGGAGCTCACCCAGTTGATCCAGCAGCAGAACACATTGATGCAGTTGCTAGTCCAGAATCAGAATCAGGGGAACAACAACAACAACCCACCACCACCACCACCTGTTGACCACTTAGACCGTTTTCTTAGGCTGAATCCGCCGGTGTTTTCCTGTAGCACCGAGCCGATAGTAGCAGATGATTGGCTCCGCAAGACAGCTAGGGAGTTAACCATAGCGGGATGCACAGATGCGGAGAAGGTGAAGTTTGTCGCACATCAGCTAGAAGGACCCGCGGCATCATGGTGGGAGAATTTCACAGCCACTTTCCCTGTCGACACTGTCACATGGGACCAGTTTCAGCAGGCTTTTCGTACTTCACATGTTTCAGCAGGAGCTATGGCCATGAAGAAGCGTGAGTTTCGCAACTTGCGCCAAGGAGGACGGACAGTTGGCCAGTATGTGGAGGAATTTAGTAAGTTAGCACGTTAAACACCAGATGACGTCGCTACGGATGCAGCTAAGCAAGAGAAGTTTCTAGAAGGACTGAATGATGAGTTGAGCATGCAGTTGATGGTAGCAACCTTCAACAACTACCAGGAGTTGGTAGATCATGCTCTTATGATTCAAGGGAAGCAGCAGCAAATTTAGAATCGGAAGAGGAAGTATGGACAAGGAAAGTACAATTCAGGAGCTCAGCAGAAGCCACATTTTACCCCTAGACCGGGAGGACATTTTCAGCATACCCATGGAGGAGGAAGCTCGCACAATCACAATGGCACCAAGAATGGTAATGGCAATGGAGGAAGCAACGGCCAGAACCGCACCAACCCATCAACCCCAGCCAAGAAGGACTTGAGCCAAGTCACTTGCTTTATGTGTTCGAAGACCGGACATTATGCCAATGAATGCCCTGAAATACAAAATGGAAATGGAAATGGAAGTTCTGGGAAGAAGCCGAACCCTTTCAACAGGGGACAGGTGAACCACGTTAGCGTGGAGGAGGTTGAAGCTCAGCCTGATGCAGTAATAGGTAAGTTTTTGGTTAAGTCATTTACTACACTCGTTCTTTTTGATACTGGTGCATCGCATTCATACATCTCAAGGGGATTTGTGGATAAGTATAACCTACCAACCCAAGCCCTTAGGTCACCCATGTTAGTAACCTCACCCGGAGCAGAGTATGTGGCTAGTCTATGGTGTGATCGGTTACCATTAAGGATTGGTAACTATGTTTTTCCCTCAGACCTAATAGTATTGGAATCTCAAGGATTGGATGTGATATTAGGCATGGATTGGTTATCAAAGTATGAAGGGAATATTGAATGTGCTAGTAAGTCAATTTTTCTTACCACCCCAGAAGGGAGAAGGATCAAGTATGTATCTCGGCATGTGCCAAAGAGGACACAAGTAAATTGTTTAACAGGAGTTGTGCAGGAGGAAGTACAAGTGGTAAGGGATTTCCCTGATGTATTTCCAGAGGAGTTGCTAGGCATGCCACCGGATAGAGATATTGAGTTTTTGATTGAGCTATTGCCAGGCACAGGTCCAATATCAAAGAGACCATATAGGATGCCAGCAAAGGATTTGGTGGAAATTAAGAAGCAGATTAAGGAGTTACTGGATAAGGGATATATTCGCCCAAGTTCTTCGCCTTGGGGATCGCCAATACTTCTAGTGGAGAAGAAGGATGGATCGTTAAGGATGGTTGTTGATTATCGAGGATTGAATGAAGTAACGATCAAAAACAAGTACCCACTACCAATGATCAATGATCTGTTTGATCGATTGCAAGGAGCTAAGGTATTTTCCAAGATCGATCTGCAATCAGGATACCACCAGTTGAAGATTCGAGAACAGGATATTCCGAAGACAGCTTTTACCACCAGGTATGGGCTGTATGAGTATACCGTTATGTCATTTGGTCTGACTAACGCACCTGCCTATTTTATGAACATGATGAACAAAGTGTTTATAGAGTTTTTGGATAAGTTCGTCGTAGTGTTCATTGATGATATCCTGGTTTATTCGAAGAATGAAGAGGAGCATAAGGAGCATTTGCGTTTGGTACTTGGAAAGCTCAGAGAACATCAATTATATGCCAAGTTCAGCAAACGTGAGTTTTGGTTGAAGGAAGTAGGATTCCTCGGACACGTTATATCGGGAGAAGGTATAGTAGTTGATCCCACTAAAGTTGAAACCGTGACCAAGTGGGAAGCCCCAACAACAGTTGGAGAGACCCGGAGTTTTCTTGGACTCCCAGGATACTACTGGAGATTTATTGAGAATTTCTCAAAGATTGCGAAGCCTATGACTGAGTTGTTGAAGAAAGATACCAAGTTCATATGGATAGAGGAATGTGAGGCTAGTTTCCAGGAGTTGAAGAAACGTTTGGTTACCTCACCAGTGTTGATTTTGCCAGACTAGACCAAGGATTATGAGGTGTATTGCGACGCTTCACGTCGAGGACTTGGAGCAGTGCTTATGCAGGAAGGGAGAGTTGTTTCATATGCCTCAAGACAACTGAAGCCTCATGAGTTGAATTATGCCACGCATGATTTGGAGTTAGCAGCCGTAGTGCATGCATTGAAGACATGGAGACATTTTCTCATTGGAAACCATTGTGAGGTGTACACGGATCATAAGAGTTTGAAGTACATTTTCACACAGAAGGAGTTGAATCTCAGACAAAGGAGATGGTTGGAGCTTATCAAGGATTATGATATGAAATTGCATTATCATCCTGGAAAGGCTAATGTAGTAGCAGACGCATTAAGCCGTAAGAGCCATGTCAATACATTAATGACGGGAGAAATACCAAGGGAGTTAGCCGAAAATCTTTGTGAACTATGTTTGGAAATAGTTCCGAGAGGCTATGTAGCAGCATTGTAGATTCAGTCAACTTTGATGGATAGAATTAGAGAAGCTCAGAAAGCTGACAAAGAGATTGCCGCTATAAAGGAGAAACTGAGCAAAGGAAAAGCTAAAGGATTTCGTGAGGATGAGCACGACACCCTATGGTTTGAAGACCGTGTTTACGTGCCCAATGACCCGGAGATCAGGAAGTTGATTTTGCAAGAGGCACACGACTCACCGTATTCAATTCACCCAGGAAATACCAAGATGTATTTGGATTTGAAGGACATTTTCTGGTGGACCGGAATGAAGAAGGATATTGCGGAGTATGTAGCAGTTTGTGATGTATGTCAGAGAGTAAAGGCAGAGCATCAGAAGCCAGCAGGATTGTTACAACCATTGCCGATATCCGAATGGAAGTGGGATAAGCTAGGCATGCATTTTATCACGGGATTACCCAGGACTCGTTCAGGCTATGACTCGATTTGGGTTGTAGTTGATCGAATGACGAAGGTAGCTCATTTCATCCCAGTAAAGACCACTTATACCAGTGCTAAGTTGGCAAAGATATACATGACCAGGATCGTATGTTTGCATGGAGTTCCAAGGAGTATCGTATCAGATAGAGGAACCCAGTTTACCTCAAAGTTTTGGAAGCAGTTGCACGAAACTTTGGGTACCAGGCTAGAATTCAGTACAGCTTTTCATCCACAGATAGATGGACAGACCGAGAGAGTCAATCAGATTTTGGACGATATGCTGAGAGCTTGTGCGCTAGATTACGGATCTAGTTGGGACGATAATTTGCCATATGCAGAGTTCTCTTACAACAACAGTTACCAAACCAGTTTGAAGATGGCCCCTTTCGAAGCTTTGTACGGAAGGAGGTGCAGGACACCGTTGTCATGGGACGAAGTTGGAGACTGCTAGTTGTTTGGACCTGACTTGATTAAAGAGTCTGAACAGAAGGTGAAGTTGATTCGCGATAGGCTCAAGGTAGCCCAGTCCAGACAGAAGAGTTATGCGGATTCTAAATGCAAGGAGACAGTTTACAAAGTTGGAGATAGAGCTTATCTTCGAGTATCACCACTTCGGGGAAAAAAGCATTTTGGAGTTAAAGGGAAGTTAGCACCACGATTTGTAGGACCATATCAAGTTTTGGAACGTATGGGAGAAGTGGCCTACAAGTTGGAATTGCCCGAAGGATTGTCAGGAGTTCATAATGTGTTCCACGTTTCTCAGTTAAAGAAATGTCACGCGGAGATGGCTGATATACCGTTGAGAGACACAGTGCCTTTGGAAACTATTCAGTTGGATAACGATTTGACGTACGAGGAGAAACCAATTATGATTCTCGAGTTTGCCAGCCGAGTTACCCGCAGCAAGGTTATCAAGTTTTGCAAAGTTCAGTGGAGCCACCACACGGAGGATGAAGCCACTTGGGAGCGAGAGGAAGATTTGCTCAAAGACCACCCTCACCTATTTTCTAGCCAACCCGAATCTCGTGGGAGAGATTCATCTTAAGGGGGGTAGGTTTGTAACATCCCAAATTTTCAATTTGGAATGTTATACATTAGATCATCATTGCATATCATATTTTATTTTGCTTTTTGGTTGATCCTAGAAATTCTACGCAACTCAATGACCCACGGAGAGAGTTGGGGATTTCGTTATTTTCATATTTGAGTTTTCTCAAATTTTGGGAATAGGATCATTTCATTTTATTTATTTTATCATCAATTATTTCTATTACAAAAATATGAGAGAGGGAATAAAATTACTTTCCCAAAATAAAGAAATATTGAGGATTTAATAATAAAATCAAATAAGATTTTATTTCGGAGTTTTTCCGGTGTTTTATTTGAATTTAGGAAAAATGCGCGTTTTTCAAAATTGCATTTAGGTCCCAAATAAATGTTCACCTTGTGCGGCTTGATTTTAGAAGCCCGTGAGAATTTATTTCGGCATTTTTGGAGTCCGTTTAGTATTTCTTTTTATTTTTCTTCCGAGCAGAATAATTATTAAAAAAAGTACGAACCGACCTAGGGGCCGTGTCCGACCCGGACTCCCGGCCCACTAGGCTATATAAGCCGGGGGGGAGGCCCAGCCGAAGCCAGCCACCCGCGCCCAAACCCTAGCGCCGCCCCTAGCGCCGCCCCCAGCGCCGCCGCCGCACGTCGCCCGAGGTTCGCCACCGCCTCGTTTTCTGTTCCGTCGTTAAAAAAAATCGACATTCGTCGTTTTTCTTTTTCTCGGATTAAATCTGCGATTTTTCTGATCGCGATTCCTGATCCGATTTTCGTTTTAATGTAACTTTTTGCTCGTTTATCGGAATCAAGCGATTGAAGCGCCTAGAGTTTCATCTCGAAACCCTCTATCCGAATAACCAACTTAAACAAGTTTTTGCCACTGTAAAATTTGCCCTAGATCCAGATTACTAGCACGAAGTTGTTTTCTTTCGCCGTTTGACTTTCATTGCTTTGTTCGATTTGATTCTTTTTGCCAACCGGAGTTCTTAAGTTGAACCTTCTGGTTAGATCTCTTATTTGAGTTTTACCTGTGCATTAGGTGAGTACTTATTGTATGCTTGTTTGTTTGTCTGCGTTAGAATACCCGGAGTGCGCCGCCTGTTACTTCGAATCGTTAGGTTTCGCGGATCATCAGCAAGACAAGTAACACTTTGATCATACCTTTTCTACTACCCAGTTTTATTGCATTAGATCAATCCTCACACATTGCATGATTAGGATCTAATTAAATTGTGGGATGAGAAGTAGATGAGGTAGTACCTATTACCTGTTATTATCAAACCTTTGGGAGTTACTTCTACGTTTTCTTATTATGCCATGCTATGCTAGTAGACGTGGATTGGGTGAGTGATATCCATGACAGATGTGAGATTGTTAATTAATGGTTTATCTAAGGTGGCAACTTAAACACACATCTGGGTGGATTGAGGCACCTGGGTATTCCAGGACATGCCTGTTTTCTTTTGGACCGCCACCCAGGCTCAAAGGGATCATGAGACTATTCATACTAGAAACTTCCGTGTGCAGCCATAAGCTATTATGGGCTCTAGCATAGTTGACTAAGTTGTGTGAACTCTTACAGTGGTAGACTAGCAGATGTAGGGGATGTGGGTGGTACGGTCTACCCGATCGTAAGGTGCTAGCGCTTCTGAAAGACTATGTCTCGGTCATCCGTCTTCTCAAACACCATGTAGTGCGAGAAACCAAACGGAGGCGATCGAGTCTTGTGGGGAAAGGTGCGCAAACCACTACAGAGTGTAATAAACTAAACATGGTTAGCCGTGTCCCCGGTTATGGACATCTTGAGTATCTAGTACTTGGATTATCATGTGAATCTCAACATGTTACTCTAAATTAATTTTGTTGGGTTATGTTTAATGATGATGCTTAATTGGGATCGGAATGCTGTCAACCATTCTCGATGTTTAACAACTACCATGATAGTTAAATAAATTTATTCCTTTGCAGTAGGGAAAAACTGGCTTTACGCAAAACTGTAATCATAGAGCTTTCCACCAGCCAAATATGCATATAGTATAGCTGTTACATTCCATTACTCTCTATGTGTTACCTTGCCAGCATATTCCATGTGCTGACCCGTTTCGGGCTGCAACGTTAATGTTGCAGACTTTTCAGACGATGATTAAGGAGATTTTAGGTCGTGGTTCTATACTCAGTGATGCCATTGGAGTTGATGGACTCACTTATCTTCCAAGCCTTCCGCTGTTATCGTTATTAGATGGCCTTAAGCCATACTTATTGTAATAAGTTCTCTTTTGAGACACTCGATGTAATAAGTGTGTGATTGCTACTCTGCTATAAATCCTCCGAGTACTGTGTGGTGTCAGCATTACTGATCCAGGGATGACACCGGAGCACAGAGATCAGACTATTTGAGGTCTGGTCGCTACATCCTTGAAGAATTTGACATTCTCGGTGCCAATGACATGCTTCTTCTTCGCAAGCGTGTGCAAATTCCTCATGCCTACATGTCCTAGTCGGCGATGCCAGAGCCAGCCTTCTGAAGCTTTTGCAAGTAAGCACGCGGCTGGTTGTGGTCCTGTAGAGAAATCAACAATATACAGGTCTCCTCTCCTAAAGCCTTCGAAGACTTTGGAATTGTCAGCTTCCATAACCACAACACAACGGTACTTGCCAAAGACAACAACCATATCAAGATCACAAAGCATTGAGACAGACATAAGGTTGTATCCTAAGGACTCAACAAGCATGACTTTGTCCATGTGTCGATCCTTTGTAATCGCAACCTTACCTAGACCCAATACCTGACTTTTGCCTTTGTTAGCAAAGATGGTATGCTTCAGATGCGACGGAGATAATGGAGCATCCATCAATAGATTCTTGTCACCAGTCATGTGGTTTGTACATCCACTATCGAGGACCCACTCAGTGGCTTTAGGTTGATCATCCCGCAGACGAATTAGTGCAGCTTACAAACTCATATACTTCATCAGTGAAGAATATGACATCAATTCATCAGATCAATTTCATCAAGTAAAAAGAATTGATAAAGCAGTATGAGGACGTGAGAAATGAAATTTCATTTCTTCATGATTAGCTTGCGTCCTATCAGGCATGCTCAGGTCTCCAGCAAATTCTTCAGACGATTACGTGTGTCTGGAGACATGACCCTGCAGAAGAGATTAGTTCTTTTTCTTCACCACCCACGTCTGAAGGGGTGGCAAAGAGTTCATCATTCTACGAGCTCCATACGAGAAAGATGGCATACAAGCCAGTCCATTTCGTTTCACATAAGAGGGGTTAGAATAAACATAAGAGTAAGCAGAGAAATTCTTCGAGGACTTATGGACATAATGATTTGAAGAATAATGCACATGTCCATAATCCTTAGATCTTCCCTGCGAAACAGACGGGTTAGCACAATGATGTGCATATGAGGACTTTGATCCATATGAAGAATTTGGTCCATATGAAGAATTTGATCTGGGGTTCCTATTCTTCACAGGTGGCGTCATGATGACATTCACCTGAAGATTTTCAAGGCATCTTTTGGGAACCCAGATTTTCTTCATAGGGGAGCCGTTCCTGCAGTTAGTGCCAACATATCTAGCAAATACTTCACCATTCTGATTTTTGAACAATTTATAGTTGGAGTCAATTGACTCATCATCAGAATGAGGAGTTTCACATGCAAATCCAGATAAGTTAGATGGATAAACTGGAGGTCCCTTTGCAGCAACCCATGTAGTTTTGGGGTACTGCTCAGGCTTCCAATATGTACCATCAGCATTGAGTTTCCTCTCAAAGGCGATACCCTCTTTCCTAGGGTTCCTGTTGAGGATCTGCTTTTTAAGCACATCACAAAGAGCCTGATGCCCTTTGAGGCTTTTGTACATGCCTGTCATGTACAATTCCTTCAGCCCTGCATCATCAGTGATACTAGCAATGTCCTCAGATGAGGAATTAGTGATAGCAGAGGCATGTGAAGAATTTGAAACATTAGCAGCATTTGAACATTCAGGTGAAGAATTAGCAGATTCACGTTCAATGCACTTCAAGCATGGAGGAACAAATTCTTCCTGAGATGCGCAGATTTGTTGAGAAATTAATGAATCGCGCTCCTTCTGAAGATCTTCATAACTCACTCTTAGCTTCTCAAGGTCTTGCTTTCTTTGAAGAAATTCATAAGAAAGCTTCTCATGGTCGGATAAGAGAGTGTTATGATGACTTTGAAGATTGTCAAACCCAGTCTGAAATCTCTGAAGATTTTCAGTCAGGGCTTTAGTGTGATCCATTTCTTCACACAACATATCATCACTTTTGTCTAGCATGTTTTGAACCTTTTCTAAAGCCCTTTGTTGTTTTACAGCAATCTTAGCAAGTTTAGAATAGCTGGGCTTAAGATTTTCATCAGATTCATTCTCACTTGATTCAGATGAGGTATATTTGAGTACCTTGGCACCCTTTGCCATGAAGCAGTAGGTGGGAGGATAGTCATCATCCCCTTCATCAGCTTTGTTGGTGAGGTTATTTTCTTCAGTGTTGAAGATAGACTTGCTGGCGAATGCAGTAGCGAGAGCTAGGCTCGCCACTTCGGATTCAGACTCCTCAGATGACTCCTCTTCCTCATTTTCTTCAGATTCAGCCTCAGAGTCCATTTCCTTACCAATGAATGCCCTGGCCTTCTTGGAGCTGGTCTTTTGGTGATGTGAAGGCTTTGAGGATTTTGATGATGAAGATTTTGAGGATTTCTTCTTCTTTGATTCCTTTTCCCATTGAGGACAGTCTTGAATGTAATGACCAGGCTTCTTGCATTTGTGGCAGAGCCTCCTCTTGTAGTCACTTGATGAGGAATCATTGCTCCTTGAGGGTCTTCCAAGGCGACCACGTCTTGAGAACTTTTGGAACTTCTTCACGAGCAGAGCCAGATCATGGCTCAGTTCTTCAGGATCACCAAGGCTGCTATTAGAGTCTTCATCTTCGGACTCAGATACTGCCTTGGCCTTTAGTGCACGTGATCTGCCATAGCTTGAACCATAGAGATCTCTCTTTTCAGCAAGTTGGAACTCATGAGTATTTAGCCTCTCGAGAATATCAGCGGGATCAAGTGACTTGTAATCAGCACGTTCTTGTATCATCAATGCCAGAGTGTCAAATGAGGAATCAAGCGATCTCAGCAATTTCTTCACCACCTCACGGTCGGTGATGTCAGTGGCACCAAGTGCTTGAAGCTCATTTGAGATGTCAGTGAGGCGATCGAAGGTTTGTTGAACATTTTCATTGTCGAGTCTTTTGAAGCGGTTGAAGAGATTGCGAAGAACATCAACTCGAGAGTCACGCTGAGTTGAGACTCCTTCATTCACTTTGGACAACCTGTCCCAGATAAGCTTTGCTGTCTCCAAAGCACTCACTCTGCCATACTGTCCTTTGCTCAGATGGCCACATATGATATTCTTCGCTTGAGAGTCGAGTTGCTTGAATCTCTTCACATCAGCAGCATTCAGAGAAGGTGTAACTGAGGGAACACCATTTTCCACAACATACGAGAGATCGTTATCAATTGCTTCAAGATGCATTCGCATCTTATTCTTCCAGTAGGGGTAGTCCGTCCCATCGAAGGTAGGACACCCAGCAAAGACCTTGATCATACCTGCGGTCGACATAACTAAAACTCCAGGCGGTTAAACCAAAATCACACAAAACAAGGGAGTACCTAGCTCTGATACCAATTGAAAGTGCGTTATATTGACTAGAGGGGGGTGAATAGGCGATTTTTATGAAATTCTTCGCTGAGGAATTTGTCGGTGAGGAAATTTCTTAGCGAAGAACTACTAGCAGCGGAATAAGTACTCAAAAGTAAACATAACAGAATACAAGCACAGTCATCATGATGAGATGAAGACAGGAACAGAGTACAGGAAGCGTAATCACAGGATAACACAGGATGAAGACAAACAGACTGAAGAAATTGAACTGAGGAAATTGAGAAAGTCTTCAGTCAAAGTCTTCAAACACAGATATGAACAAACACACAACACAGTTATGAGGGAATGAAAGAGTTGAGGAAATAGAACCAGTAAGCTTGGTGAAGACAATGATTTGGTAGACCAGTTCCAACTGCTGTCTCAGTTGTACGTCTGGTTGGAGCGGCTGAGTATTTAAACTCAAGGACACACAGTCCCGGACACCCAGTCCTGAACACGCAGCTCAGGACACCCAGTCCTCACCGTATTCTCCTTGAACTAAGGTCACATAGACCTCGTCCAATAACTCGTGGTAAGTCTTCAGGCGACTTCCAAACCTTCACAAACTTGGTCACTCGGCGATCCACAATTCCTCTTGGATGCTCTAGACCATGACGCCTAACCATCTGGAAGAAGCACAGTCTTCAAAGGTAACAAGCGTCGGATCCACGCAGGATCAATCTATTTAGTGATGCTCAATCACTTGGGGTTTGTAGGTGTTTGGGTTTTGGGTTTTTGGTTTTTCCTCACTTGATGATTTTCGCTCAAAGTCCTCAGAGGATGGGTTGCTCTGAAATGACAAGTGTCAGTTTCTCTCGGAGCAGCCAACCAGCTAGTGGTTGTAGGGGGTGGCTATTTATAGCCTAGGGAGCAGCCCGACATGATAAGACATAAATGCCCTTCAATGATATGACCGTTAGGTGGATAGATATGTTGGGACAGCTGGCGCATAGCACAGCAATGGTCGGAATTTTGAGTAGTAAAATCCTCAGGGCTATCATGTTCCTCACTGTGTAGGCAATCCGCACTGGCGAATTCCTAACTCCTCAGTCAGGACAAATTCCTCAGAGACCAGAAGAACTTCGTCTCTGTCACTGAAGAAATTGACTGAACTGTATGAGATTTCCAATGGCTTCACTCGAAGGGATTGGTAGGTGTAGGATTTTGAGTTGAGCATCACATGGAAAATTTTAGTTAGTATTTCCTCAAACCCCTTTAACAGTACGGTGTTTCCTATGACTCAAGAAAGAGAAAAGACAAAACTATGAAAACGAAAGTCTTCAAGCTTCATATTCCTCACATGAATATCAAGTCTTCACGGACACACCAATTTCTTCACTTTCAAAGTCTTCATGAAAGTCTTTAGAAATACCAAAATCTTTAGTCGAAGATATTCATTTTTAGGGGTCGACTTGATTTGAATAAGTTGACACCTACTGAAATATCTTTGCAGATGGCTGATAAATCAACTGCTATACCTGTCGGTATTTGTGAGGATGTGCCTGTTGTGGTTGCAAACGTTACTATTTTAACGGACTTTATTATTCTTGATATTCTCGAGGACGGTAGTATGTCTATTATTCTTGGAAGACCCTTTTTGAATACTGCAGGGGCTATTATTGATTGCACTAAAGGCAATGTCACTTTCATGTTAATGGTAATGAGCATACGGTACACTTTCTGAGGAAACAACCTCAAGTTCATAGTATCAACTCTATTGGAAAAAATCCATCGATTATATTTGGAGGTTTTGAATTTTCTCTTCCTACTGTCAAGAAGAAATATGATATTCTTATTATTGGGGATGTGCATATCCCCGTTGAGGTAACATAGTGTTATTCGAAATTTCTCCGGTTCCATGTTATTCGGAATGAGTTCGTTAACAAGACTTGATCAACCTTGTTAGTGGATTCCTTTTGATGAGCATGAGATGGATGAAACTAGAAGGCACAACCTTCTGTACCCTCCTTTTACTTTCTGTTATTTATATAAAATAAAATTAAAATAAATATTTTTCTGTCTATTATCTGATTATCCGTGCAATATAAAAATACCCCGAAAATAAAAGTTCCCCAAATGCCCTGAAATTTAAATATGATTTTTTTTCTAGAATATTTGGCACTAAGAACACAGCAGTGGGGTCAACCACCTGCCCATGAGGGTGGAGGGCACGCCCTACCCCCCTGGGTGCACCCCCTGCCTCGTGGGCCCACGGTGGCCCTCCTCCACTTATCCTTTCACCCACACACTCCTTCTTCCTCCCCCAAACACGAATATCCAGCTCAAACCAGAGTCCAAGCTCATTTTGCTGCCATTTTCGATCTCCTTGCTCAAAGCACCTCTCACAAAATTGCTTGGGGGATTGTTCCTTGGTATGTGACTCCTCCATTGGTCCAATTAGTTTTCGTTCTAGTGCTTTATTCATTGCAAATTTTTGCTGCTTGACCCTGTTCTTGAGCTTGCCTGTCAAATTTATATGGTCAAAAGTAGTTTTGATGCATGATATAGGCCCTAGGCACTTGTTGGAGTAGTTGCTATCAATATTATTGAGTTTGGTTTACTTTTATTTTGAAGTTAATAAAAAATTCAGAATTTTTCAGAAAATGATGAAGAGACTTTTGAGCGGCTCATCGAGCCGAAGCTCAAAGGAAACGGCACCGAAGCCTAAGTATAATCTGCCTCGCACCACGGAGGTTCGGTCGTGTGAATGGCCTTCCGATGATTTCTTGAGAGCAGCCGGGATTTATGAAGATTTTCATGAATTGGCTAAGAATTCAGGCCTCACCACTTTCCTCCATGACCAACACGATCAGTATCTCTTACCCACAAATATCTTTGTGCAAAACTTTCATTTCCATTCTAGGAGCTCACCACCTACGGTGGAGTTTCATTTATATGATGAGCATAAGGAGATGTCACTTTATGATTTTGTCGGGTTTGTTTAGTCCCTTTTGAGGGCAAGACAGAGGAACCACATCGCGAGGATGTGGATGGGTTTATTGATACTATCACTGTAGGGGAAACAAGGAAGGTTTCAGATGCACAAATCACTAGCATACATTTTCCTGTTTTACGCTATTTTGCATTATTTGCTAGTCGTTGTTTACTTGGTCGCGGAAACTGTGGAAACCTTAGTGTTCCTGCTATTATTATTTTGCTCCATGGTTTATACAGTGATAACTCTGTTAGTATGGGCGGCATTATTGCTAAACGGTTAAGTCTGAACTGTACCAAGGGCCCCATCTTTGGAGGCATCTATGCTTCACGCCTAGCTGCACATTTTAACATACGTATTAGGCACTATGAGAAGGAAGAAAAAGTGCTGCCTCATGTTTATTTAGATTATAAAAGTATGGTGGCACATGATTTTATTGTTAAGAATAGGGAAGGAGAGCTTAAATACAAATTGTTCTTTGATAAACATCATCCTGAGACTATTACCCTGCCTGCTCCTTCTTTGTTTGATTTATCTGCAGGCTAGTACCTTGTTCCGTTAAAGGCTATTCACGCCTACCGGAACCCTGCACCAGCTATGGAGCCAGAGCCGGAACCACCAGTTGATCCTTCACGACAGTCTAATTACCAGTGGGATCCGGAGATGATTGCCAGCCAGTGGCAATCGGAGTCTTCTTCTTCATCGCAGTACGACCCCAGCTATTATTATGGGAGCTCTCCCGTGTAAATAGTTTTATTCCTTTTCTTTTCTTTGGGGGTCGATAGGAGAAGACCTTAATTAAATTGTTGAAGTGGCTCTCGTATGCATAATTGTTGATCTAACAAAAGAGCCCATATTACCTTGTCTTCTCATGTTTATTGAATGCTTGCAGATTCCAGCTTAGTCCAATGCACGTGCACTATTATTATTCACATCGTTCGGTCGTGCAAGCTAAAGGCAATTATGATGATATATGATGGACTGACTGAGATGAGAAAAGCTGGTATGAACTTGACCTCTTTTTTATAAATATGATTAGTTCATCGTTCCTGATTCAGCCTATTATGAATAAACATGTTTGCAATGACAACTAGAGATCATAGTTTCTTTTGCCATACTTGATTAGCTATGAGTTATAATGGTTTACCTTGCGTGCCAACATGTTATTAAAATGGTTGTGATGTGGTATGATAGGGTGGTATCCTCCTCTAAATGATTTAAGTGACTTGACTTGGCACATGTTCACGCATGTAGTTGAAACAAAATCAACATAGCCTTCACGATATTTATGTTCATGGTGGATTATATCCTACTCGTGCTTGCATTCGGTGTTAATTAATTTTAATGCATGTTCATGACTGTTGTCGCTTTCTAGCTGGTCGCTTCCCAGTCTTTTGCTAGCCTTCACCTATACTAAGCAGGAATACTGCTTGTGCATCCAATCCCTTAAACCCCAAAGTTATTCCACATGAGTCCACCGTACCTACCTATATACGGTATCTACCTGCTGTTCCAAGTAAATTTGTAGGTGCCAAACTCTAAACCTTCAAATAAATATCCCGTTTTGTATGCTCGAATAGCTCATGTATCAACTAGGGTTGTCCGTATCTTCCATGTTAAGCGGGTTATTCTCAAGAGGAGTGGACTCCGCTCCTCACTCACGAGATAAATGGCTGGTCACCGGGATGCCCAGTCCCATGCTTTATGCAAACTAAGTCAAAATAATTGCAAACAAAACTCCCCCTGGGACTCTTGTTAGTTGGAGGCACTCGTTGTTTCGAGCAAGCCATGGATTGATACTTGTTGGTGGAAGGGGGAGTATAAACTTTACCATTCTGTTTGGAAACCGCCTATAATGTGTGTAGCATGGAAGATATCGCCATCTCTTGGTTGTTATGTTGACAATGAAAGTATACCGCTCAAAATATTATTCACCTCTGTTTCAAAACCGAGCTCTGGCACCTCTACAAATCCCTGCTTCCCTCTGCGAAGGGCCCATCTATTTACTTTTATGCTGAGTCATCATCCTCTTATTAAAAAGCACCAGTTGGAGAGCATTGCTGTCATTTGCATTCATTATTGTTAGTTTACATTGGGTATGACTTGACTAGATCTCTTTTACCATGAATTATAATGTCTAGTCGGTCCTTGATCTTTAAAGATGCTCTGCATTTATGTTTTGCGGTCTCAGAAAGGGCTAGCGAGATACCATCTTGTTATATCATATTATGATTGTTTTGAGAAAGTGTTGTCATCCGAGATTTATTACTATTGCTCGCTAGTTGATTATGCCATTGATATGAGTAAACTTGAGACCTAAGTGTTATTGCAAATGTGGGTTAGTTATAATCTTCGCTGAAAACTTGAATCTTGGCTTTACATATTTACAACAACAAGAGCAAACAGAGTTTGTAAAATTTTTTCTTTATCACTTTCAGTTTGTCAACTGAATTGCTTGAGGACAAGCAAAGGTTTAAGCTTGGGGGAGTTGATACGTCTCTATCGTATCTACTTTTCCAAACACTTTTGCCCTTGTTTTGGACTCTAACTTGCATGATTTGAATGGAACTAACCCGGACTGACGCTGTTTTCAGCAGAATTACCATGGTGTTATTTATGTGCAGAAACAAACATTCTAGGAATGACCTGAAACTTCACGGAGCAACTTTTTGGAAAATATAAAAAATACCTGCAAAATATGAAGGCCAGGGGGGCCACCACCTATCCACGAGGGTGGGGGCGCGCCTGCCCCCCTAGGGCGCGCCCCCTACCTCGTGGGCCCCCTGGAGCTCCTCCGACTCTAACTCCAACTCTATATATTGTGTTTTGGGGAGAAAAAAATCAGAGAGAAGAATTCATCGCGTTTTACGATACGGAGCCGCCGCCAAGCCCTAAAACCTCTTGGGAGGGCTGATCTGGAGTCCGTTCGGGGCTCCGGAGAGGGCAATCCGTCACCATCGTCATCATCAACCATCCTCCATCACCAATTTCATGATGTTCACCGCCGTGCGTGAGTAATTCCATCGTAGGCTTGATGGACGGTGATGGGTTGGATGGGATCTATCATGTAATCGAGTTAGTTTTGTTAGGGTTTGATCCCTAGTATCCACTATGTTCTGAGTTTGATGTTGCTATGACTTTGCTATGCTTAATGCTTGTCACTAGGGCCCAAGTGTCATGATTTCAGATCTGAACCTATTATGTTTTCATCAATATATGGGAGTTCTTGATCCTATCTTGCAAGTCTATAGTCACCTATTATGTGTTATGATCCATTAACCCCGAAGTGACAATAATCGGGATACTTACCGGTGATGACCATAGTTTGAGGAGTTCATGTATTCACTATGTGCTAACGTTTTGTTCCGGTACTCTATTAAAAGGAGGCCTTAATATCCCTTAGTTTCCATTAGAACCCCACTGCCACAGGAGGGTAGGACAAAAGATGTCATGCAAGTTCTTTTCCATAAGCACGCATGACTATATTCGGAATGCATGCCTACATTACATTGATGAACTAGAGCTAGTTCTGTGTCACCCTAGGTTATGATTGTTACATGACGAACCACATCCGACATAATTCTCCATCACCGATCCATTGCCTATGAGCTTTCCATATATTGTTCTTCGCTTATTTACTTTTCCGTTGCTATTGCTATCATAACTACAAAATACCAAAAACATTACTTTTGCTATCATTACCTTTTGCTACCGTTACCACTACTATCATATCACTTTGCTACTAAACACTTTGCTGCAGATATTAAGTTTCCAGGTGTGGTTGAATTGACAACTCAGCTGCTAATACTTGAGAATATTATTTGGCTCCCCTTGTGTCGAATCAATAAATTTGGGTTGAATACTCTACCCTCGAAAACTGTTGCGATCCCCTATACTTGTGGGTTATCAGGCTTGCATGGTTGCTCTGGCAAGAATGAGGAGTCGTCGGTGATGTAGTCGGACTCAGTGGCAACAACGCCGATCTCAGGTCTACCGGAGAAGAAAAGAGGGGGAAGAAACAGTAAATATGGAGCAAACAAAGCATCACAACATATAACAAGGCAATACGCGGTGCCAGGGGTGATCTAACGCAGGGATAGGTGATATCGGCGAAGGAGGGAAATATCCGGGAAAGTATTCCCGGTGTTTCGCGTTTTCGGATAGATGAACCGGAGGGGGAAAGTTGCGTGTTTGCTATACTAGGGGTGTGCGGCGCACGAACGGGCTATGTATCCGGATTCGTCTCGTCGTTCTGAGTAACTTTCATGTATAAAGTATTTTCATCAGAGTTACGGTTAATTTTCTATGATTTTTCAAAGTTTTAAGTATTTTTTGAAATTTCTGGATTTATTATATTTAGTTAATCCGAATTGACCAAGTCAATTTGACTAGTCAAAGGGCCTGTGTGGCCCACATGTCATAGGCTTAGATATTTTTATCTAATTTATCTTTTATCTAACCATATGGCCTATACACTACACCTAACCACTAATTAGCCTAACTACTACTAATTAGCTACTAACCAGGGTTGGCCTCATCCAGAGATCTAGCCGGCCACACACACATGGCCTCACACACACACGCTGCACCCACACACACGGCACACTACACAGGGCCGGCCAGAGGCACACAGCCGTGGCATAGCCGGCCACACACACCACACACATACAGCCCCCATACACACCCATAACACGCACGCACACTCAGCACATAGTACACTCGGCCATGGCCGGCATGCCATGGCCAGTAGGCAGTAGCAGTCGCAGCCTGAGGTAGCAGGCTGCAGTAGCTCCAGCAACCAAGTAGCACTGGCAGTGGTATAAGGAAGGAGCAGCAGCAGCGACAACTAGCAGATACGGCAGCAGTGGCTAGCATCTGTAGCTTAGCAGCGGGCAACATCAGTACTGCAGTAGTATAGCAGCGGCAAACAGAAGCAAGGGCAGCACGCGGCAGCAAAGAGCGGCAAAGAGCAGCGATAGGGGAGCCCAGAGCGTGCAGGGGCGGCCAGGGCGCGCGCGGTGAGCGCGTCCACGCAGCGAGATGGAGCGCTCGGCTACGGCGGCTACGGTGGTGGATCAAGCAGGGAAATAGGGGAATCAGCGTGGCTCACCGAAAGGAAGGCTGGGGATGTGCTTGCGACAGCCGAGGTGGCACAGTGTGCAGATCGACAACGAGATGCCGCGGCCGTGGCAGAGAAACCGGCTCGATCCCGAGTGCACGGCGCGTCTCCTGTCGAACGGATGCACGGGGATGATGGAGTCGGCAATGAAGAAGTCCCTGGACAACCTCCTGGTCGCCGAGGAGGCCGGTGGCCACGGGGACGGCAACAGCACGTCAATGGTAGCTCGGAAGCGAACTAAACCGAGAGGGAGAGGACGAGCGAGGGGATAAGCGAGGGCTAGGGTTTGTCTACCGGGTCGGGGGTCTTCTTATCCATCTCCTTTTGCTCCTGTAGCGCCTCGGTGGCAATCATCGAACCGTGGTGGCCGCGGATGCGCGCAACGGCGAGCTCCTGCCTCCTCCTATGTACAGAGACAGGAGAAGGCCTTTGGTGGGCTGGGCCTGAGTACTATTGCAATAGGCTTAAGTGCACAGTAGGTATAGTATATTTTCTCTTTTTCTTCTTTGTATTATTTTCCACCACTATTTTGCATTTAGATTATGCAGTAAATTATTATTTTTATCAATGAAACTTTGCTCATAAATCTTAGTCAACAATGCAAGGTTGCACAAAAAGTTTGAGGTCAAATGGAACTGTTTAAATTTACATTTGAATTTAAGTTTGTTTATTTAACCCTGCTAGTCCACTAAAATATTTTTAGGGGCAATTTTAAAAGTCATTTGATGTTGGTTCCTGCATGCTAATTACTCAATGAATATTTGCAACCCAACGAACATTTTTGTTTTATTGTTTGAAGAAATAATAATTTGACTTGTAATTAAAATTTGAATTTGACTTGATTTTTGGGCAAGTGGAAATTTGCACAGTAATCATGATGATATGGTCACCATTAGGGGGGAGATTACTGTAGCATGATTCTCGGGGGTGTTACATACACGTAATGTCGGTCTGGGCCGCTTCATCCAACAATACCGCCGAACCAAAGTATGACATGCTGGTAAGCAGTATGACTTGTATCGCCCACAACTCACTTGCGTTCTACTCGTGCATATAACATCTACGCAATAACCTGGCTCGGATGCCACTGTTGGAGAATGTAGTAATTTCAAAAAAATTCCTATGCACACGCAAGATCATGGTGATGCATAGCAATGAGAGGGGAGAGTGTCGCCCACGTACCCTCGTAGACCGTTAAGCGGAAGCGTTATGACAACGCGGTTGATGTAGTCGTACGTCTTCATGTTCGACCGATCATCAGTACCGAACGTACGGCACCTCCATGTTTAGCACATGTTCAGCTCGGTGACGTCCCGCGAACTCACGATCCAGTAGAGTTCGGGGAAGAGTTTTGTCAGCATGACGGCGTGGTGATGATGTTGATGAAGCTACTATTGCAGGGCTTCGCCTAAGCACCACTACAGTATGACCGAGGTGGATTATGGTGGAGGGGGGCACCGCACACGACTGGGAGAGATCAATGATCAACTTGTGTGTCTAGAGGTGCCCCTGCCCCCGTATATAAAGGAGCAAGGGGGGAGGCCGGCCGACCCTAGAGGGCGCGCCAGGTGGAGGAATCCTCCTCCTAGTAGGAGTAGGATTCCCCTCTTTCCTACTCCTACTAGGAGGGGGAAAGGAAGGGGGAGAAGGAGAAGGAAAGGGGGCACCGCCCCCCCCCCCCATCTCCTAGTCCAATTCGGACCAGAGGGGGAGAGGACGCGCGGCCTGCCCTTGCCAGCCCCTCTCTCTCCACTAGGGCCCAACAAGGCCCATTAACCCCCGGGGGGTTCCGGTAACCCCTCCGGCACTCCAGTAAAATCCCGATTTCACTCGGAACTCTTTAGATGTCCAAATGTAGGCTTCCAATATATCAATCTTCATGTCTCGACCATTTTGAGACTCCTCGTCATGTCCGTGATCATATCCGGAACTCCGAACTACCTTCGGTACATCAAAACATATAAACTCATAATACCGATCTTCACAGAACTTTAAGCGTGCGGATCCAACGGGTTCGAGAACTATGTAGACATGACCGAGACATGTCTCCGGTCAATAACCAATAGCGGAACCTGGATGCTCATATTGGTTCCTACATATTCTACGAAGATGTTTATCGGTCGAACCGCATAACAATAATGTTGTTCCCTTTGTCATCGGTATGTTACTTGCCCGAGATTCGATCGTCGGTATCCCAATACCTAGCTCAATCTCGTTACCGGCAAGTCTCTTTACTCGTTCCGTAATGCATCATCCCGCAACTAACTCATTAGTCACATTGCTTGCAAGGCTTATAGTGATGTGCATTACCGAGAGGGCCCAGAGACACCTCTCCAACAATCGGAGTGATAAATCCTATTCTTGATCTATGCCAACTCCACGAACACCATCGGAGACACCTGTAGAGCACCTTTATAATCACCCAGTTACGTTGTGACGTTTGGTAGCACACAAAGTGTTCCTCCGGTATTCGGGAGTTGCATAATCTCATAGTCATAGGAACATGTATAAGTCATGAAGAAAGCAATAGCAGTAAACTTAAACGATCAAGTGCTAAGCTAACGAAATGGGTCAAGTCAATCACATCATTCTCCTAATGATGTGATCCCATTGATCAAATAACAACTCATGTCTGTTGTAGGGAAACTCAACCATCTTTGATCAACGAGCTAGTCAAGTAGAGGCATACTAGTGACAATATGTTTGTCTATGTATTCACACATGTATTATGTTTCCAGTTAATACAATTCTAGCATGAATAATAAACATTTATCATGATATGAGGAAATAAATAATAACTTTATTATTGCCTCTAGGGCATATTTCCTTCAGTCTCCCACTTGCACTAGAGTCAATAATCTAGATTACACAGTAATGATTCTAACACCCATGGAGCCTTGGTGCTGATCATGTTTTGCTCGTGGAAGAGGCTTAGTCAGCGGGTCTGCAACATTCAGATCCGTATGTATCTTGCAAATTTCTATGTCTCCCACTTGGACTAAATCCCGAATGGAATTGAAGCGTCTCTTCATGTGTTTGGTTCTCTTGTGAAATTTGGATTCCTTTGCCAAGTCAATTGCACCAGTATTGTCACAAAAGATTTTCATTGGACCCGATGCACTAGGTATGACACCTAGATCGGATATGAACTCCTTCATCCAGACTCCTTCATTTGCTGCTTCCGAAGCAGCTATGTACTCCGCTTCACATGTAGATCCCGCCACGAAACTTATGGTTTATACCTGACTCCTTACCTTCCTCGAGTTCCCAATCTTCAGAGATGCGTTTAATTCTTTCCAAAATCCCATTTGAATTCAATATCCTTCTTCATATAGGAACCAGTACAAGAAGTATCGAGCATGGATCGATCATTATGAGAAAGCCGAACATAAAGTTTTGAATAATAATTTCTCTTGAAAGCTCATGATTGGGGCATGAATATAACATTGACTTAAGCCTCCCCCAAGCTTGAGCGATACTTTTTCCTTCACGAGGCCAAAAATTATATATATAATTCTGATCACGATGAACTAGATGCATAGGATAAAACTTCTAATGAAATTCCAATTTCAATCTGTTGTAGTTCCATGATCCAATATCATCCAATAGCCTATACCATATCAATGTATTTACCTTCAAAGATAAAGGGAAGAACTTCTTCTTGAAAACATCCTCGGGCATACCTGCACTCTTAAATAATCCACAAACTTCATCCACATAGATTAGGTGCATATCGGGATGTAATGTTCCATCTCCTGCATAAGGATTAGCTAGCAGTTTCTCTATCATACCCGAAGGAATTTCATAATAAATATTTTCAGTAGGTGCAGTAGGTTGAGGAGAAACTCTTTGTTCTTCTGGTCGAGGTGAAGATACCCCGAACAGGCCCCACAAAGGATTATTTTCCATAATAACAAGTGACAGTAAATTTCAGCACAATATATAAATGTTTCCTTACCAAATTCCACTTACCAAAGGCGCTTCACTCCCCGGCAACGGTGCCAGAAAAGAGTCTTGATGACCCACAAGTATAGGGGATCTACCGTACTCCTTTCGATAAGTACGAGTGTCGAACCCAACGAGGAGCAGAAGGAAATGACAAGTGGTTTTCAGCAAGGTATTTTCTACAAGCACTGAAATTATCGGTAACAGATAATTTTGTGATAAGATAAATTGTAACGGGTAACAAGTAAATAAAGTAACTAAGGTGCAGAAAGTGGCCCAATCCTTTTTGTAGCAAAGGACAAGCCTAGACAAACTCTTATATAATGCAAAGCACTCCCGAGGACACATGGGAATTGTTGTCAAGTTAGTTTGCATCATGCTCATATGATTCTCATTCGTTACTTTGATAATTTGATATGTGGGTGGACCGGTGCTCGGGTGCTGCCATTCCTTGGACAAGCCTCCCACTTATGATTAACCCACGAAAGAAGAATTAAGGTAAACCTAACCATAACATGAATCATATGGATCCAAATTAGCCCCTTACGAAGCAACGCATAAACTAGGGTTTAAGCTTTTGTCACTCTAGCAACCCATCATATACTTATTACTTTCCAATGCCTTCCCCTAGGCCCAAATAATGGTGAAGTGTCATGTATTTGATGTTCAAATAACACCACTAGAGGAGAGACAACATACATCTCATCAAAATATCGAACGAATACCAAATTCACATGATTACTTATAACAAGACTTCTCCCATGTCCATAGGAACAAATGTAACTACTCACAAAGCATATTAATGATCAAGATCATAGGAGTATTAATTATCATTAATGATCTAAAAATATAATCTTCCACCGGATAAACCAACTAGCATCAACTACAAGGATTAATCAACACTACTAGCAACCCATAGCTACCAATCTAAGGTTTTGGGACCGAGATCGAATACAAGAGATGAACTAGGGTTTGAGAGGAGATGGTGTTGGGGAAGATGTTGATGGAGATTGACCCCCTCTCGATGAGAGGATCATTGGTGATGACGATGGCTTCGATTTCCCCCTCTCGGAGGGATGTTTCCCCGGCAGAACAGCTCCGTCGGAGCCCTAGATTGGTTCTGCCCAGGTTCTGCCTCGAGACGGCGGCGCTTCACGCTGAAACCTTCCCTCTGATCTTTTCCAGCTCAAAACACACCATATAGCCAAAGATGGGCACCGGAGGCCTGCCAGGGGGCTGCTACGTCTTGAGCTTGTGTTGGTTTTCCCCGAAGAGGAAGGGATGATGCAGCAGAGTAGCGTAAGTATTTCCCTCAGTTTTTGAAAACCAAGGTATCAATCCAGTAGGAGCCAATGCTCAAGTCCCTCGTACCTGCACAAAGCAATAGCTACTCGCAACCAACGCGATTAGGGGTTGTCAATCCCTTCAAGGTCACTTACGAGAGTGAGATCTGATAGATATAATATTTTTGGTATTTTTGGTATAAAGATGCAAAGTAAAAAGTAAAAGCAAAGTAAAAGCAAAGCAAGATTAAAGTGATAGAGATTGATATGATGAGAATAGACCCGAGGGCCATAGGTTTCACTAGTGGCTTCTCTCGAGAGCATAAGTATTCTATGGTGGGTGAACAAATTACTGTTGAGCAATTGACAGAATTGAGCATAGTTATGAGAATATCTAGGCATGATCATGTATATAGGAATCACGTCCGTGACAAGTAGATCGAAACGATTCTGCATCTACTACTATTACTCCACTCATCGACCGCTATCCAGCATGCATCTATAGTATTAAGTTAAAAACAGAGTAATGCCTTAAGCAAGATGACATGATGTAGAGAGATAAATTCATGCAATATGAAATAAACCCTATCTTGTTATCCTCGATGGCAATGATACAATACGTGCCTTGCTGCCCCTTCAGTCACTGGGTAAGGACACCGCAAGATCGAACCCAAAGCTAAGCACTTCTCCCATGGCAAGAACTACCAATCTAGTTGGCTAAACCAAACGGATAATTCGAAGAGACTTGCAAAGATAACCAATCATACATAAAAGAATTCAGAGAAGATTCAAATATCATTCATAGATAGACTTGATCATAAACCCACAATTCATCAGTCTCAACAAACACACCGCAAAAAGAAGATTACATCGAATAGATCTCCACAAGAGAGGGGGAGAACTTTGTATTGAGATTCAAAGAGAGAGAAGAAGCCATCTAGCTACTAACTATGGACCCGAAGGCCTGAGGTAAACTACTCACACTTCATCGGAGGGGCTAGGATCATGTAGAAGCCCTCCGTGATGACGACCCTCTTCCGGCGGAGCTCCGGAACAGGCCCCAAGATGGGATCTCGTGGATACAGAAAGTTGCGGCGGTGGAATTAGGTTTTTGGCTCCTGTTCTGATCATTTGGGGGTACGTGTGTATATATAGGAGGAAGAAGTGAAGGGGAACGTAGTAATTTCAAAAAAATTCCTACGCACACGCAAGATCATGGTGATGCATAGCAACGAGAGGGGAGAGTGTTGTCTATGTACCCTCGTAGACCGGCAACGGAAGTGTTGACACAACGTAGAGGAAGTAGTCGTACGTCTTCCCGATCCGACCGATCCAAGTACCGAACGTACGGCACCTCCGAGTTCTGCACACGTTCAACTCGGTGACGTCCCTCGAGTTCCGATCTAGCAAAACATTGAGGGAGAGTTTCGTCAGCACGACGGCGTGATGACGGTGATGATGTTCTACCGACGCAGGGCTTCGCCTAAGCACTGCTACGATATGACCGAGGTGAATATGGTGGAAGGGGGCACCGCACACGGCTAAGGAACGATCACGAGGATCAACTTATGTGTCATGAGGTGCCCCCTTGCCTCAGTATATAAAGGAGGGAGAGGGGGATGTGCGGCCGGCCCTATGGGTGCGCCTGGAGGAGTCCTACTCCAACCGGGAGTAGGACTCCCCCCTCTTGCCTTGTTGGAAAAGGAAGGAGGAAGGGAGAAAGAGGAAAGGGGGGCGCCGCCCCCCCCTTCCTTTTCCTATTTGGATTAGGGGGGAAGGGGGCGTGCGGCCTACCCTGGCCGGCCCTCCTCTTCTCCCTTATTGCCCATGTAGGCCCAATAACCCCCGAGGGGGTTCCGGTAACCCCCCGGTACTGCGGTAAAATCCCGATTTCACTCGGAACGTTTCCGATATCCAAATATAGGCTTCCAATATATCAATCTTTATGTCTCGACCATTTCAAGACTCCTCGTCATGTCCGTTATCACATCCGGGACTCCGAACAACCTTTGGTACATCAAAACCCAAAAACCGTAATTACGATCGTCACCGAACTTTAAGCGTGCGGACCCTACGGGTTCGAGAACTATGTAGACATGACCGAGACACATCTCCGGTCAATAACCAATAGCGGAACCTGGATGCTCATATTGACTCCTACATATTATACGAAGATCTTTATCGGTCAGACCGCATAACAACATACGTTGTTCCCTTTGTCATCGGTATGTTACTTGCCCGAGATTCGATCGTCGGTATCTCAATACCTAGTTCAATCTCGTTACCGGCAAGTCTCTTTACTCGTTCCGTAATACATCATCCTGCAACTAACTTATTAGTTGCAATGCTTGCAAGGCTTGAGTGATGTGCATTACCGAGAGGGCCCAGAGATACCTCTCCGACAATTGGAGTGACAAATCCTAATCTCAAAATACGCCAACCCAACAAGTACCTTCGGAGACACCTGTAGAGCACCTTTATAATCACCCAGTTACGTTGTGACGTTTGGTAGCACACAAAGTGTTCCTCCAGTAAACGAGAGTTGCATAATATCATAGTCATAGGAACATGTATAAGTTATGAAGAAAGCAATAGCAACAAACTAAACGATCAAGTGTTAAGCTAACGGAATGGGTCAAGTCAATCACATCATTCTCCTAATGTTGTGATCCCGTTAATCAAATGACAACTCATGTCTATGGTTAGGAAACATAACCATCTTTGATTAACGAGCTAGTCAAGTAGAGGCATACTAGTGACTCTCTGTTTTTGTCTATGTATTCACACATGTATTATGTTTCCGGTTAATACAATTCTAGCATGAATAATAAACATTTATCATGATATAAGGAAATAAATAATGACTTTATTATTGCCTCTAGGGCATATTTCCTTTAGTCTCCCACTTGCACTAGAGTCAATAATCTAGATTACACAGTAATGATTCTAACACCCATGGAGCCTTGGTGCTGATCATGTTTTGCTCGTGGAAGAGGCTTAGTCAGCGGGTCTGCAACATTCAGATCCGTTTGTATCTTGCAAATTTCTATGTCTCCCACTTGGACTAAATCCCGAATGGAATTGAAGCGTCTCTTCATGTGTTTGGTTCTCTTGTGAAATTTGGATTCCTTTGCCAAGGCAATTGCACCAGTATTGTCACAAAAGATTTTCATTGGACCCGATGCACTAGGTATGACACCTAGATCGGATATGAACTCCTTCATCCAGACTCCTTCATTTGCTGCTTCCAAAGCAGCTATGTACTCCGCTTCACATGTAGATCCCGCCACGACGCTTTGTTTAGAATTGCACCAACTGACAGCTCCACCGTTCAGTAAAAACACGTATCCGGTTTGCGATTTAGAATCGTTCGGATATGTGTCAAAGCTTGCATCAACGTAACCATTTACGATGAGCTCTTTGTCACCTCCATATACGACAAACATATCCTTAGTCCTTTTCAGGTATTTCAGGATGTTCTTGACCGCTGGCCAGTGATCCACTCCTGGATTACTTTGGTACCTCCCTACTATACTTATAGCAAGGCACACATCAGGTCTGGTACACAGCATTGCATACATGATAGAGCCTATGGCTGAAGCATAGGGAACATCTTTCATTTTCTCTCTATCTTCTGCGGTGGTCGGACATTGAGTCTTACTCAACTTCACACCTTGTAACACAGGCAAGAACCCTTTCTTTGCTTGATCCATTTTGAACTTCTTCAAAACCTTGTCAAGGTATGTTCTTTGTGAAAGTCCAATTAAGCGTCTTGATCTATCTCTATAGATCTTAATGCCCAATATCTAAGCAGCTTCACCGAGGTCTTTCATTGAAAAACTCTTATTCAAGTATCCCTTTATGCTATCCAGAAATTCTATATCATTTCCAATCAATAATATGCCATCCACATATAATATTAGAAATGCTACAGAGCTCCCACTCACTTTCTTGTAAATACAGTTCTCCAAAAGTCTGTACAAAACCAAATGCTTTGATCACACTATCAAAGCGTTTATTCCAAATCCGAGAGGCTTGCACCAGTCCATAAATGGATCGCTGGAGCTTGCACACTTTGTTAGCTCCCTTTGGATCGACAAAACCTTCTGGTTGCATCATATACAACTCTTCTTCCAGAAATCCATTCAGGAATGCAGTTTTGACATCCATTTGCCAAATTTCATAATCAAAAAATGCGGCAATTGCTAACATGATTCGGACAGACTTAAGCATCGCTACGGGTGAGAAGGTCTCATCGTAGTCAATCCCTTGAGCTTGTCAAAAACCTTTTGCAACAAGTCGAGCTTTGTAGACAGTAACATTACCGTTAGCGTCAGTCTTCTTCTTGAAGATCCATTTATTCTCAATTGCTTGCCGATCAACGGGCAAGTCAACCAAAGTCCACACTTTGTTCTCATACATGGATCCCATCTCACATTTTATGGCTTCTAGCCATTTTGTGGAATCTGGGCTCACCATCGCTTCTTAATAGTTCGTAGGTTCATCATGATCTAGTAGCATGACTTCCAGAACAGGATTACCGTACCACTCTGGTGCGGATCTTACTCTGGTTGATCTACGAGGTTCGGTAGAAACTTGATCTAAAGTTTCATGATCATTATCATTAGCTTCATCACTAATTGGTGTAGGTGTCACAGAAACTGGTTTCTGTGATGTACTACAGTTACCTCATCAAGTTCTACTTTTCTCCCACTCACTTCTTTCGAGAGAAACTCATTCTCTAGAAAAACTCTGATTTTAGCAACAAAAGTTTTGCATTCGGATCTGTGATAGAAGGTGTACCCAACAGTCTCCTTTGGGTATCCTATGAAGACACATTTCTCCGATTTGGGTTCGAGCTTATCAGGTTGAAGCTTTTTCACATAAGCATCGCAGCCCCAAACTTTCAGAAACGACAACTTTGGTTTCTTGCCAAACCACAGTTCATAAGGCGTCGTCTCAACGGATTTCGATGGTGTCCTATTTAATGTGAATGCAGCCGTCTCTAAAGCATAACCCCAAAACGATAACGGTAAATCAGTAAGAGACATCATAGATCGCACCATATCTAATAAAGTACGATTACGACGTTCGGACACACCATTACGCTGTGGTGTTTCGGGTGGCGTGAGTTGCGAAACTATTCCGCATTGTTTCAAATGTAGACCAAATTCGTAACTCAAATATTCTCCTCCATGATCAGATCATAGAAACTTTATTTTCTTCTTACGATGATTTTCAACTTCACTCTGAAATTCTTTGAACTTTTCAAATGTTTCAGACTTATGTTCCATTAAGTAGATATACCCATATCTGCTTAAATCATCTATGAAGGTGAGAAAATAACGATATTTGTCACGAGCCTCAACATTCATTGGACCACATACATCTGTATGTATGATTTCCAACAAATCCGTTGCTCTCTCCATAGTACCGGAGAACGGTGTTTTAGTCATCTTACCCATGAGGCACGGTTCCCAAGTACCAAGTGATTCATAATCAAGTAGTTCCAAAAGTCCATCAGTATGGAGTTTCTTCATGCGCTTTACACCGATATGACCTAAACGGCAGTGCCACAAATAAGTTGCACTATCATTATGAACTCTGCATCTTTTGATTTCAACATTATGAATATGTGTATCACTACTATCGAGATTCATCAAAAATAGACCACTCTTCAAGGGTGCATGACCATAAAAGATATTACTCATATAAATAGAACAACCATTATTCTCTGATTTAAATGAATAACCGTCTCGCATCAAACAAGATCCAGATATAATGTTCATGCTCAACGCTGGCACCAAATAACAATTATTTAGGTCTAATACTAATCCCGAAGGTAGATGTAGAGGTAGCGTGCCGACCGCGATCACATCGACTTTGGAACCATTTCCCACGCGCATCGTCACCTCGTCCTTAGCCAATCTTCGCTTAATCCGTAGCCCCTGTTTCGAGTTCCAAATGTTAGCAACAGAACCAGTATCAAATACCCAGGTGCTACTGCGAGCATTAGTAAGGTACACATCAATAACATGTATATCACATATACCTTTGTTCACTTTGCCATCCTTCTTATCCGCCAAATACTTGGGGCAGTTCCGCTTCCAGTGACCAGTCTGCTTGTAGTAGAAGCACTCAGTCTCAGACTTAGGTCCAGACTTGGGTTTCTTCTCCTGAGCAGCAACTTGTTTGCTGTTCTTTTTGAAGTTCCCTTTCTTCTTCCCTTTGCCCTTTTTCTTGAAATTGGTGGTCTTATTAACCATCAACACCTGATGCTCCTTCTTGATTTCTACCTCCACGGCTTTTAGCATCGCGAAGAGCTCAGGAATAGTTTTATTCATCCCTTGCATATTATAGTTCATCACGAAGCTTTTGTAGCTTGGTGGCAGTGATTGAAGAACTCTGTCAATGACACTATCAACAGGAAGATTAACCCCCAGTTGAGTCAAGTGATTATGATACCCGGACATTTTGAGTATATGTTCACTGACAGAACTATTCTCCTCCATCTTGCAGCTATAGAACTTATTGGAGACTTCATATCTCTCAATCCGGGCATTTGCTTGAAATATTAACTTCAACTCCTGGAACATCTCATATGCTCCATGACATTCAAAACGTCGTTGAAGACCCGGTTCTAAGCTGTAAAGCATGGCACACTGAACTATCGAGTAGTCATCAGCTTTGCTCTGCCAGGCGTTCATAACATCTGGTGTCGCTCCTGCAGCAGGCTTGGCACTTAGCGGTGCTTTCAGGATGTAATTCTTCTGTGCAGCAATGAGGATAACCCTCAAGTTACGGAGCCAGTCCGTGTAATTGCTACCATCATCTTTCAACTTTGCTTTCTCAAGGAACGCATCAAAATTCAACAGAACAACAGCACGAGCCATCTATCTACAATCAAACATAGACAAGCAAGATACTATCAGGTACTAAGTTCATGAAAAATTTAAGTACAATTTAATCATATTACTTAAGAACTCCCACTTAGAAAGATATCCCTCTAATCCTCTAAGTGATCACGTGATCCAAATCAACTAAACCATGTCCGATCATCACGTGAGATGGAGTAGTATCAATGGTGAACATCAATATGTTGATCATATCTACTATATGATTCACGCTTGACCTTTCGGTCTCCGTGTTCCAAGGCCATATCTGTTATATGCTAGGCTCATCAAGTTAAACCTGAGTATTCCATGTGTGCAACTGTTTTGCACCCGTTGTATTTGAACGTAGAGCCTATCACACCCGATCATCACATGGTGTCTCAGCATGAAGAACTTCCGCAACGGTGCATACTCAAGGAGAACACTTATACTTTGATAATTTAGTGGGGGATCATCTTATAATGCTACCGTCAATCAAAGCAAGATAAGATGCATAAAAGATAAACATCACATGCAATCAATATAAGTGATATGATATGGCCATCATCATCTTGTGCTTGTGATCTCCATCTCCGAAGCACCTTCATGATCACCATCGTCACCGGCGCGACACCTTGATCACCATCATAGCATCGTTGTCGTCTCGCCAATCTTATGCTTCCACGACTATCGCTACCGCTTAGTGATAAAGTAAAGCATTACAGTGCAATTGCATTGCATACAATAAAGCGACAACCATATGGCTCCTGCCAGTTGCTGATAACTCAGTTACAAAACATGATCATCTCATACAATAAAATTTAGCATCATGTCTTGACCATATCACATCACAACATGCCCTGCAAAAACAAGTTAGACGTCCTCTACTTTGTAGTTGCAAGTTTTACGTGGCTGCTATGGGCTTAGCAAGAACCGTTCTTACCTACGCATCAAAACCACAACGATAGTTTGTCAAGTTGGTGCTATTTTAACCTTCGCAAGGACCGGGCATAGCCACACTTGGTTCAACTAAAGTTGGAGAAACTGACACCCGCCAGCCACCTGTGTGCAAAGCACGTCGGTAGAACCAGTCTCGCGTAAGCGTACGCGTAATGTCGGTCCGGGCCGCTTCATCCAACAATACCGCCGAACCAAAGTATGACATGCTGGTAAGCAGTATGACTTATATCACCCACAACTCACTTGTGTTCTACTCGTGCACAACATCAACGCATAAAACCTAGGCTCGGATGGCACTGAAGGGGAACATAGTAATTTCAAAAAAATTCCTACGCACACGCAAGATCATGGTGATGCATAGCAACGAGAGGGGATAATGTTGTCTACGTACCCTCATAGACCGGCAACGGAAGTGTTGACACAACATAGAGGAAGTAGTCGTACATCTTCCCGATCCGACCGATCCAAGTACCGAACGTACGGCACCTCCGACTTCTGCACACGTTCAACTCGGTGACGTACCTCGAGTTCCGATCCAGCAAAACATTGAGGGAGAGTTTCGTCAGCACGACGGCGTGATGACGGTGATGATGTTCTACCGACGCAGGGCTTTGCCTAAGCACCGCTACGATATGACCGAGGTGAATATGGTGGAAGGGGGCACCGCACACGGCTAAGGAACGATCACGAGGATCAACTTGTGTGTCATGGGGTGCCCCCTTGCCTCAGTGTAAAAAGGAGGGAGAGGGGGAGGTGCGGCCGGCCCTAGGGGTGCGCCTGGAGGAGTCCTACTCCAATCGGGTGTAGGACTCCCCCCTCTTGCCTTGTTGGAAAAGGAAGGAGGAAGGGAGAAAGAGGAAAGGGGGGCGCCGCCCCCCCCTTCCTTGTCCTATTCGGACTAGGGGGGAGGGGGCGCGCGGCCTGCCCTGGCCGGCCCTCCTCTTTCCCTTATGGCCCATGTAGGCCCAATAACCCTCGGGGGGGGGGGGGTTCCGGTAACCCCCCGGTACCCCGGTAAAATCCCGATTTCACCCGGAACGTTTCCGATATCCAAATATAGGCTTCCAATATATCAATCTTTATGTCTCGACCATTTCGAGACTCCTCGTCATGTCCGTGATCACATCCGGGACTCCGAACAACCTGCGGTACATCAAAACACAAAAACCCTAATTACGATCGTCACCGAACTTTAAGCGTGCGGACCCTACGGGTTCGAGAACTATGTAGACATGACCAAGACACGTCTCCGGTCAATAACCAATAGCGGAACTTGGATGCTCATATTGGCTCCTACATATTCTACGAAGATCTTTATCGGTCAGACCGCATAACAACATACGTTGTTCCCTTTGTCATCGGTATGTTACTTGCCTGAGATTCGATCATCGGTATCTCAATACCTAGTTCAATCTCGTTACCGGCAAGTCTCTTTACTCGTTCCGTAATACATCATCCTGCAACTAACTTATTAGTTTCAATGCTTGCAAGGCTTGAGTGATGTGCATTACCGAGAGGGCCCAGAGATACCTCTCCGATAATCGGAGTGACAAATCCTAATCTCGAAATACGCCAACCCAACAAGTACCTTCGGAGACACCTGTAGAGCACCTTTATAATCACCCAGTTACGTTGTGACGTTTGGTAGCGCACAAAGTGTTCCTCCGGTAAACGGGAGTTGCATAATCTCATAGTCATAGGAACATGTATAAGTTATGAAGAAAGCAATAGCAACAAACTAAACGATCAAGTGCTAAGCTAATGGAATGGGTCAAGTCAATCACATCATTCTCCTAATGATGTGATCCCGTTAATCAAATGACAACTCATGTCTATGGTTAGGAAACATAACCATCTTTGATTAACGAGCTAGTCAAGTAGAGGCATACTAGTGACTCTCTGTTCTTGTCTATGTATTCACACATGTATTATGTTTCTGGTTAATACAATTCTAGCATGAATAATAAACATTTATCATGGTATAAGGAAATAAATAATAACTTTATTATTGCCTCTAGGGCATATTTCCTTCAAGAAGTACGCCGGAGGAGCAACGAGGGGCCCATGAGGCAGGGGGCGCACCCTAGGGGGGGCGCCCCCCACCCTCGTGACCGCCTCTTTTGTTCCTTGGAGCAGGGTCCAAGTCTCCTGGATCACGTTCGGTGAGAAAATCACGTTCCCGAAGATTTTATTCCGTTTGGACTCCATTTGATATTCCGTTTCTTCGAAACACTAAAATAGGCAAAAAAACAGCAATTCTGGGCCGGGCCTCCGGTTAATAGGTTAGTACCAAAAATAATATAAAAGTGGAAAATAAAGCCCAATACAGTCCAAAACAGTAGATAATATAGCATGGAGCAATCAAAAATTATAGATACGTTGGAGACGTATCAGGCATCCCCAAGCTTAATTCCTGCTCGCCCTCGAGTAGGTAAATGATAAAAAGAGAATTTTTGATGCAGAGTGCTACTTGGCATAATTTCAATGCAAATCTTCTTAATTGTGGTATGAATATTCAGATTAGAAAGATTCAAGACAAAAGTTTATATTGACATAAAAATAATAATACTTCAAGCATACTAACAAAGCAATTATGTCTTCTCAAAATAACATGGGCAAAGAAAGTTATCCCTACAAAATCATATAGTCTGGCTATGCTCCATCTTCACCACACAAAGTATTTAAATCATGCACAACCCGATGACAAGCCAAGCAATTGTTTCATACTCTAACTTTTTCAATCTTCACGCAATACATGAGCGTGAGCCATGAATATAGCACTATAGGTGGAATAGAATGGTGGTTGTGGAGAATACAAAAAGGAGAACATGGTCTCACATCAACTAGGCGTATCAACGGGCTATGGAGATGCCCATCAATAGATATCAATGTGAGTAAGTAGGGATTTCCATGCAACGGATGCACTAGAGCTATAAGTATATGAAAGCTCAAAAAGAAACTAAGTGGGTGTGCATCCAACTTGCTTGCTCATGAAGACCTAGGACAATTTGAGGAAGCCCATCATTGGAATATACAAGCCAAGTTCTATAATGAAAAATTCCCACTAGTATATGGAAGTGATAACATGAGAGACTCTCTACTATGAAGATCATGGTGCTACTTTGAAGCACAAGTGTGGTAAAATGATAGTAACATTGTCCCTTCTCTCTTTTTATCTCATTTTTTATTTATATATATTTTTTGTTTGGGCCTTTTTTTTGTGGCCTCTTTTTATTTGGGCTTCTTTGGCCTCTTTTTTTTCCGTCCAGAGTCTCATCCCGACTTATGGGGGAATCATAGTCTCCATCATTCTTTCCTCACTGGGACAATGCTCTAATAATGATGATCATCACGCTTTTATTTTTCTTATAACTCAACAATTACAACTCGATACTTAGAACAAAATATGACTCTATGTGAATGCATCTGGTGGTGTACCGGGATATGCAATATGACAATGATGGAGTGTGTCATGATAAACGGAACGGTGGAAAGTTGCATGGCAATATATCTCGGAATGGCTATGGAAATGCCATAATAGGTAGGTATGGTGGCTGTTTTGAGGAAGGTATATGGTAGGTGTATGATACCGGCGAAAGGTGCGCGGTATTAGAGAGGCTAGCAAAGGTGGAAGGGTGAGAGTGCGTATAATCCATGGACTCAACATTAGTCATAAAGAACTCATATACTTATTGCAAAAATCTAGAAGTTATCAAAGCAAAGTATTACGCGCATGCTCCTAGGGGGATAGATTGGTAGGAAAAGACCATCGCTCATCCCCGACCACCACTCATAAGTAAGACATGTAATAAATAAATCATGCTCCAACTTCGTCACATAACGGTTCACCATACGTGCATGCTACGGGAATCACAAACTTTAACACAAGTATTCTTTAAATTCACAACTACTCAACTAGCATGACTTTAATATTATCACCTCCATATCTCAAAACAATTATCATGCCTCAATCTTTTCTTAGTATTCAACACACTCAAAATAAAGTTTCTCAAATCTTGAATATCAAGCATATTATTATTAAGCAAATTACCATGCTATTGAGAGACTCTCAAAATAATTTAAGTGAAGCATGAGAGATCAATAGTTTCTTTAAAACGAATCCACCACCATGCTCTAAAAGATCTAAGTGAAGCACATAGAGCAAAATTATAACGCTCAAAAGATATAAGTGAAGCACATAGAGCAAAATTATCTAGCTCAAAAGATATAAGTGAAGCACATAGAGCAAAACTACTTAGCTCAAAAGATATAAGTGAAGCACATAGAGTATTCTATCAAATTTTAATCCATGTATGGCTCTCTCAAAAGGTGTGTACAGCAAGGATGATTGTGGCATATTAAAACACAAAGACACAAATAATACAAGACGCTCCAAGCAAAACACATATCATGTTGGTGAATAAAAATATAGCTCCAAGTAAATTACCGATGGAAGTGGACGAAAGAGGGGATGCCTTCTGGGGCATCCCCAAGCTTTGACTTTTTGGTGTCCTTGGATTATCTTGGGGGTTCCATGGGCATCCCCAACCTTAGGCTCTTGCCACTCCTTGTTCCATGATCCATCAAAAGAATTCACCCAAAACTTGAAAACTTCACAACACAAAACTCAAAATAGAAAACTCGTGAGCTCCGTTAGTGAAAGAAAACAAAAGACCACTTCAAGGTACTGTAATGAACTCATTCTTTATTTATATTGGTGTTAAACCTACTGCATTCCAACTTCTCTATGGATTATAAACTATTTTACTAGCCATAGATTCATCAAAATAAGCAAACAACACACGAAAAACAGAATCTGTCAAAAACAGAACAGTCTGTAGTAATCTGTAGCTAGCGCAAGATCTGGAACCCCAAAAATTCTAAAATAAATTGCTGGACGTGAGGAATTTATCTATTAATCATCTTAAAAAAGAATTAACTAAATAGCACTCTTCAAATAAAAATGACAGCAGTTCTCGTGAGCGCTAAAGTTTCTGTTTTTTTACAGCAAGTTCAACAAGACTTTCCCCAAGTCTTCCCAACGGTTCTACTTGGCACAAACACTAATTAAACACAAAAAACACAACCAAAACAGAGTCTAAATAATTTATTTATTACTAAACAGGAGCAAAAAGCAAGGAATAAAAATAAAATTGGGTTGCCTCCCAACAAGCGTTGTCGTTTAACACCCCTAGCTAGGCATAAAAGCGAGGATAGATCTAGGTATTGCCATCTTTGGTAGGCAATCCATAAGTGGCTCTCATGATAGTTTCATATGGTAATTTTCATTCCTTTCTAGGAAAGTGTTCCATGCCCTTTTTTAATGGAAATTGAAATCTAATATTCCCTTCCTTCATATCAATAATCGCACCAACCGTTCTAAGGAAAGGTCTACCAAGAATAATAGGGCAAGAAGGATTGCAATCTATATCAAGAACAATGAAATCTTGAAGGAAATATGCCCTAGAGGCAATAATAAAGTTATTATTTATTTACTTATTTCATGAAAAATGTTTATTATTCATGCTAGAATTGTATTAACCGGAAACATAATACATGTGTGAATACATAGACAAGAACAGAGAGTCACTAGTATGCCTCTACTTGACTAGCTTGTTGATCAAAGATGGTTATGTTTCCTAGCCATAGACATGAGTTGTCATTTGATTAACGGGATCACATCATTAGGAGAATGATGTGATTGACTTGACCCATTCCGTTAGCTTAGCACTTGATCGTTTAGTTTGTTGCTGTTGATTTCTTCATGACTTATACATGTTCCTATGACTATGAGATTATGCAACTCCCGTTTACCGGAGGAACACTTTGTGTGCTACCAAATGTCACAACGTAACAGGGTGATTATAAAGGTTCTCTACAGGTGTCTCCAAAGGTACTTGTTGGGTTGGCGTATTTCGATATTAGGATTTGTCACTCCGATTGTCGGAGACGTATCTCTGGGCCCACTCGGTAATGCACATCACTATAAGCCTTGCAAGCATTGCAACTAATGAGTTAGTTGCAGGATGATGTATTACGGAATGAGTAAAGAGACTTTCCGGTAACGAGATTGAACTAGGTATTGAGATACCGACGATCGAATCTCGGGCAAGTAACATACCGATGACAAAGGGAACAACGTATGTTGTTATGCGGTCAGACCGATAAAGATCTTCATAGAGTATGTAGGAGCCAATATGGGCATCCAGGTCCCGCTATTGGTTATTGACAAGAGAGGTGTCTCCGTCATGTCTACATAGTTCTCGAACCCATAGGGTCCGCACGCTTAACGTTTGTTGACGATATAGTACTATGAGTTATGTATGTTGGTAACCTAATGTTGTTCGGAGTTTTGGATGAGATCACAGATATGACGAGGAACTCCGTAATGGTCTAGAAGTAAAGATTGATATGTGGATAGTAGTGTTTGATCTCCGGAAGGGTTCCGGAATTCCCCGGAAGGGGTTCCGGATGTTTCCCGAAATGTTTGGGCACGAGAACACTTTATCTGGGCCAAAGGGGAAAGCCCACGAGGCTTTTGGAAAGTGCAAAAGGAAGTTTTGCGGAGACCAGAGGCTAGACACCAGGAACCCTGGCGTCTAGGGGGTAGATGCCGGGAACCCTGGCGTCTAGCCCTGGAGTCCGAGAAGGACTCTTGCCTTTCGGGTGAAACCGACTTTGAGGAGGCTTTTACTCCAAGTTTCGAACCCAGGGCTCAACACATAAATAGAGGGGTAGGGCTAGCACCAAAGACACATCAAGAAACACCAAGCCGTGTGTCGGCAACCCCGTCTCCTCTAGTTTATCCTCCGTCATAGTTTTCGTAGTGCTTAGGCGAAGCCCTGCGAAGATTGTTCTTCACCAACACCGTCACCACGCCGTCGTGCTGCCGGAACTCATCTACTACTTCGCCCCTCTTGCTGGATCGAGAAGGCGAGGACGTCACCGAGCCGAACGTGTGCAGAACTCGGAGGTGCCGTGCTTTCGGTGCTTGGATCGGTCGAACCGTGAAGACATACGACTACATCAACCGCGTTGATATAACGCTTCCTCTTACGGTCTACGAGGGTACGTAGACAACACTCTCCCCTCTCGTTGCTATGCATCACCATGATCTTGCGTGTACGTAGGAATTTTTTTGAAATTACTACGTTCCCCATCAGTGGCATCCGAGCCTAGGTTTTATGCGTTGATGTTATGCATGAGTAGAACACAAGTGAGTTGTGGGCGATATAAGTCATACTGCTTACCAGCATGTCATACTTTGGTTCAGCGGTATTGTTGGATGAAGCGGCCCGGACCGACATTACGCGTACGCTTACGCGAGACTGGTCCTACCGATGTGCTTTGCACACAGGTGGCTGGCGGGTGTCAGTTTCTCCAACTTTAGTTAAACCAAGTGTGGCTACGCCCGGTCCTTGCGAAGGTTAAAACAGCACCAACTTGACAAACTATCGTTGTGGTTTTGATGCGTAGGTAAGAACAGTTCTTGCTAAGCCCGTAGCAGCCACGTAAAACTTGCAACAACAAAGTAGAGGACGTCTAACTTGTTTTTGCAGGGCATGTTGTGATGTGATATGGTCAATCTTGCGTGTGCATAGGAATTTTTTTGAAATTACTACGTTCCCCATCAGTGGCATCCGAGCCAGATTTTATGCGTAGATGTCATATGCACGAGTAGAACACAAGTGATTCATGGGCGATATAAGTCATATTGCTTACCAGCATGTCATACTTTGGTTTGGCGGTATTGTTGGATGAAGCGGCCCGGACCGACATTACGCGTACGCTTACGCGAGACTGGTTCTACCGACGTGCTTTGCACACAGGTGGCTGGCGGGTGTCAGTTTCTCCAACTTTAGTTGAACCAAGTGTGGCTACGCCCGGTCCTTGCGAAGGTTAAAACAGCACCAACTTGACAAACTATCGTTGTGGTTTTGATGCGTAGGTAAGAACGGTTCTTGCTAAGCCCGTAGCAGCCACGTAAAACTTGCAACAACAAAGTAGAGGACGTCTAACTTGTTTTTGCAGGGCATGTTGTGATGTGATATGGTCAAGACATGATGCTAAATTTTATTGTATGAGATGATCATGTTTTGTAACCGACTTATCGGCAACTGGCAGGAGCCATATGGTTGTCGCTTTATTGTATGCAATGCAATTGCGCTGTAATGCTTTACTTTATCACTAAGCGGTAGCGATAGTCGTGGAAGCATAAGATTGGCGAGACGACAACGATGCTACGATGGTGATCAAGGTGTCGCGCCGGTGACGATGGTGATCATGACGGTGCTTCGGAGATGGAGATCACAAGCACAAGATGATGATGGCCATATCATATCACTTATATTGATTGCATGTGATGTTTATCTTTATGCATCTTATCTTGCTTTGATTGACGGTAGCATTATAAGATGATCTCTCACTAAATTTCAAGATAAAAGTGTTCTCCCTGAGTATGCACCGTTGCCAAAGTTCGTCGTGCCCAGACACCACGTGATGATCGGGTGTGATAAGCTCTACGTCCATCTACAACGGGTGCAAGCCAGTTTTGCACATGCAGAATACTCAGGTTAAACTTGACGAGCCTAGCATATGCAGATATGGCCTCGGAACACTGAGACCGAAAGGTCGAGCGTGAATCATATAGTAGATATGATCAACATAGTGATGTTCACCATTGAAAACTACTCCATTTCACGTGATGATCTGGTTATGGTTTAGTTGATTTGGATCACGTGATCACTTAGAGGATTAGAGGGATGTCTATCTAAGTGGGAGTTCTTAAGTAATATGATTAATTAACTTAATTTATCATGAACTTAGTCCTGATAGTATTTGCATATCTATGTTGTAGATCAATAGCTCGCGTTATTGCTTCCCTATGTTTTATATGTGTACCAAGTTAGTAGAACTTCATTATGAACTATGATATGCAAGGGATAACGGAAACGATTCCCAAGCTCTTCGTAATGCTGAAATCGATGAAGGTAGAAATCAAGAAAAAAAATCAAGTGTTGATGGTAGACAAGACCACTAGTTTCAAGAAAAGGGCAAAGGGAAGAAGGGGAACTTCAAGAAGAATGGCAAGCAAGTTGCTGCTCAAGTGAAGAAGCCCAAGTCTGGTCCTAAGCCTGAGACTAAGTGCTTCTACTGCAAAGGGACTGGTCACTGGAAGCGGAACTGCCCCAAGTATTTGGCGGATAAGAAGGATGGCAAAGTGAACAAAGGTATATTTGATATACAGATTATTGATGTGTATTTTACTAGTGTTCGTAGCAACCCCTCGGTATTTGATACTGGTTCAGTTGCTAAGAGTAGTAACTCGAAACGGGGGTTGCAGAATGAACATAGACTAGTTAAGGGTGAAGTGACGATGTGTGTTGGAAGTGGTTCCAAGATTGATATGATCATCATCGCACACTCCCTATACTTTTGGGATTAGTGTTGGACCTAAGTAAGTGTTATTTGGTGTTTGCGTTGAGCATGATATGATTTGATCATGTTTATTGCAATACGGTTATTCATTTAAGTAAGAGAATAAATTGTTGTTCTGTTTACATGAATAAAACCTTATATGGTTACACACCCAATGAAAATGGTTCGTTGGATCTCGATCGTAATAATACACATATTCATAAAATTGAAGCCAAAAGATGCAAAGTTAATAATGATAGCGCAACTTGTTTGTGGCACTGCCGTTTAGGTCATATTGGTGTAAAGCGCATGAAGAAACTCCATGCTGATGGACTTTTGGAATCACTTGATTATGAATCAATTGATGCTTGCGAAACATGCCTCATGGGCAAGATGACTAAGACTCCATTCTCCGGAACAATAGAGCGAGCAAAAGATTTGTTGGAAATCATACATACTGATGTATGTGGTCCGATGAATATTGAGGCTCACGGCAGGTATCATTATTTTCTAATCTTCACAGATGATTTGAACAGATATGAGTATATCTACTTGATGAAACACTAGTCTGACACATTTGAAAAGTTCAAAGAATTTCAGAGTGAAGTGGAGAATCATCGTAACAAAAATAAAAGTTTCTACGATATGATCGCAGAAGTAAAATATTTGAGTTACGAGTTTGGCCTTCAGTTAAAACAATGTGAAATAGTTTCACTACTCACGCCACCTGGAACACCACAGTGTAATGGTGTGTCCGAATGTCATAACCGTACTTTATTAGATATGGTGCGATCTATGATGTCTCTTACCGATCTACCACTATCATTTTGGGGTTATGCATTAGAGACAGCTGCATTCACGTTAAATAGGGCACCATCTAAATCCATTGAGACGACACCATATGAACTATGGTTTGGCAAGAAACCTAGCTGTCGTTTCTTAAAGTTTGGGGCTGATGCTTATGTGAAAAAGTTTCATCCTGATAAGCTCAAACCCAAATCGGAGAAGTGCGTCTTCATAGGATACCCAAAAGGAAAATGTTGGGTACACCTTCTATCACAGATCCGAAGGCAAGATATTCATTGCTGAGAATGGATCCTTTCTAGAGAGGAGTTTCTCTCGAAAGAAGTGAGTAGGAGGAAAGTAGAACTTGATGAGGTAATTGTACCTGCTCCCTTATTGGAAAGTAGTTCATCACAGAAATCTGTTCCTGTGACTACTACACCAATTAGTGAGGAAGCTAATGATGATGATCATGTAATTTCAGATCAAGTTACTACCGAACCTCGTAGGTAAACCAGAGTGGAGATCCGCACCAGAGTGGTACGTAATCCTGTTCTGGGAGGTCATGTTACTTTGACCATGACGAGCCGAACT
Source organism: Triticum urartu (assembly GCF_003073215.2). Classification (NCBI taxonomy): domain Eukaryota; kingdom Viridiplantae; phylum Streptophyta; class Magnoliopsida; order Poales; family Poaceae; genus Triticum; species Triticum urartu. The sequence continues at coordinate 243,328,432 of NC_053025.1, forward strand.
ATGAGAAGCGATGATGAGCCCAGATTTCCGCAAATGGCTTGAGGCCATGAAATCTGAGGATGAGATCCATGTATGAGAACAAAGTATGGACTTTGATTTGACTTGCCAATGATCGGCGAGCATTGAGATTATAAATGGATTCTTCAAGGAAGACTGGACGTTGATAGTAGTGTTACTTATCTACAAAGCTTAGAATTTTCGAAAGGTTTTCGACAAGTTGACTACGATGAGAGTTCTCACTCGTATCTATGCTTAGTCTGTCCGAATCATGGTTAGCAATTGGCCGCATTTTTATGAAATCTGGCAAATGGATAAACAAAACTGCATTCCTTAATGGATTTATTTAAAGAAGGAGTTGTAATATGATGGCAACCAGAGGTTTTGTCAATCCTTAAGGTACCTAACAAAATATGCAAGCTCCAACGATCCATCTATGGACTGGTGCAAGCATCTCGGAGTTGGAATATACGCTTTGATAAGTTAATCAAAGCATATAGTTTTATACGGACTTGCGATGAAGCTGTATTTACAAGAAAGTGAGTGGGAGCACTACAACATTTTCTGATAAAGTATATGTGTATGACATATTGTTGATCGGAATAATGTAGAATTATTCTGCAAAGCATAAAGAGTGTTTGAAAGGAGTTTTTCAAAGAAAGACCTCGGTGAAGCTGATTACATATTGAGCATCAAGATCTATAGAGATAGATCAAGACGCTTGATAAGTTTTTCAATGAGTACATACCTTGACAAGATTTTGAAGTAGTTCAAAATGGAATAGTCAAAGAAAGGAGTTCTTGCCTGTGTATTACAAGGTGTGAAGTTGAGTAAGACTCAAAACCCGACCACGGCAGAAGATAGAGAGAGAATGAAAGTCATTCCCTATGCCTTAGCCATAGGTTCTATAAAGTATGCCATGCTGTGTACCAGACCTATTGTATACCCTGCCCTGAGTTTGGCAAGGGAGTACAATAGTGATCTAGGAGTAGATCACTGGACATTGGTCAAAATTATCCTTAGTGGAATAAGGATATGTTTCTCGATTATGGAGGTGACAAAAGGTTCGTCGTAAAGGGTTACGTCGATGCAAGTTTTGACACTGATCCAGATGACTCAAGTCTCAATCTGGATACATATTGAAAGTGGGAGCAATTAGCTAGAGTAGCTCCTGCAGAGCATTGTTGACATAGAAATTTGCAAAATACATACGGATCTGAATATGGCAGACCCGTTGACTAACTAAACTTCCCTCACAAGCAAAACATGATCACACCTTAGTACTCTTTGGGTATTAATCACATAGCAATGTGAACTAGATTATTGACTCTAGTAAACCCTTTGAGTGTTGGTGACATGACGATGTGAACTATGGGTGTTAATCACATGGTGATGTGAACTATTGATGTTAAATCACATGGCGGTGTGAACTAGATTATTGACTCTAGTGCAAGTGGGAGACTGAAGGAAATATGCCCTAGAGGCAATAATAAAGTTATTATTTATTTCCTTATTTCATGATAAATGTTTCTTATTCATGCTAGAATTGTATTAACCGGAAACATAATACATGTGTGAATACATAGACAAACAAAGTGTCACTAGTATGCCTCTACTTGACTAGCTTGTTGATCAAAGATGGTTATGTTTCCTAGCCATAGACATGAGTTGTCATTTGATTAACGGGATCACATCATTAGGAGAATGATGTGATTGACTTGACCCATTCCATTAGCTTAGCACTTGATCATTTAGTTTGTTGCTATTGCTTTCTTCATGACTTATACATGTTCCTATGACTATGAGATTATGCAACTCCCGTTTACCAGAGGAACACTTTGTGTGCTACCAAACGTCAAAATGTAACTGGGTGATTATAAAGGTGCTCTACAGGTGTCTCCAAAGGTACTTGTTGGGTTGGCGTATTTCGAGATTAGGATTTGTCACTTCGATTGTCGGAGAGGTATCTCTGGGCCCACTCGATAATGCACATCACTATAAGCCTTGCAAGCATTGCAACTAATGAGTTAGTTGCGGGATGATGTATTACGGAACGAGTAAAGAGACTTGCCGGTAACGAGATTGAACTAGGTATTGAGATACCGATGATCGAATCTCGGGCAAGTAACATACCTATGACAAAGGGAACAATGTATGTTGTTATGCGGTCTGACCGATAAAGATCTTCGTAGAATATGTAGGAGCCAATATGGGCATCCAGATCCCACTATTGGTTATTTACAAGAGAGGTGTCTCGGTCATGTCTACATAGTTCTCGAACCCATAGGGTCCACACACTTAACGTTTGTTGACGATATAGTACTATGAGTTATGTATGTTGGTGACCGAATGTTGTTCGGAGTTTTGGATGAGATCACATATATGACGAGGAACTCCGGAATGGTCCAAAAGTAAAGATTGGTATGTGGATAGTAGTGTTTGATCTCTGGAAGGGTTCCGGAATTCACCGAAAGGGGTTCCGGATGTTTCCCGAAATGTTTGGGCATGAGAACACTTTATCTGGGCCAAAGGGGAAAGCCCACGAGGCTTTTGGAAAGTGCAAAAGGAAGGCTTGCGGAGACCAGAGGCTAGACGCCAGGAACCCTGGCGTCTAGGGGGTAGACGCCGGGAACCCTGGCATCTAGCCCTGGAGTCCGAGAAGGACTCTTGCCTTTCGGGTGAAACCGACTTTGAGGAGGCTTTTACTCCAAGTTTCGACCCCAGGGCTCAACATATAAATAGAGGGGTAGGGCTAGCACTAAAGACACATCAAGAAACACCAAGCCGTGTGCCGGCAACCCCGTCTCCTCTAGTTTATCCTCCGTCATAGTTTTCGTAGTGCTTAGGCAAAGCCCTGCGAAGATTGTTCTTCACCAACACCGTCACCACGCCGTCGTGCTGCCGGAACTCATCTACTACTTCGCCCCTCTTGCTGGATCGAGAAGGCGAGGACGTCACCGAGCCGAACGTGTGCAGAACTCGGAGGTGCCGTGCTTTCGGTGCTTGGATCGGTCGGACCGTGAAGACGTACGACTACATCAACCGCGTTGATATAAAGCTTCCGCTTACGGTCTACGAGGGTACGTAGACAACACTCTCCCCTCTCGTTGCTATGCATCACCATGATCTTGCGTGTGCGTAGGAATTTTTTTGAAATTACTACGTTCCCCATCAAATCTACGGGCACATAATTCCTATTTGCAACAATAAGAACATCATTAATCCTTTCCATAGGTTTCTTAATAGTGGAATCCGCAAGATGCAAGTTTAGAGAGCAATCATCAAAATTACGGAAATCTAGCAAATCACACAAAGTCTTGGGAATAGTAGAGACACTAGCACCCAAATCACACAAAGCATAAAACTCATGATCTTTAATTTTAAGTTTAATAGTTGGTTCCCACTCATCATAGAGTTTTCTAGGGATAGAAACTTTCAACTCAAGTTTTTCTTCATAAGATTGCATCAAGGCATCATCAATATGTTCGGTGAAGGATTTATTTTGACTATAAGCATGTGGAGAATTTAGCACGGATTGCAACAAGGAAATACAATCAATTAAAGAGCAACTTTAATAATTAAATTCCTTGAAATCCAATATAGTGGGTTTAGCAACATCTAGATTTTTATTTCTTTCAATCCCACTTTCATTAATTTCATCATTAAGATCTAAACACTCCGAATTTTTAGGACGCCTTCTAGGTAAAGGAAGATCATATTCAGTTTCATCAAGATTAATATTGCAAAATAAAGATTTAATAGGGGACACATCAATAACTTTTAGATCTTCATCTTGATTTTCATAGGAATTGGAAGAACGCGCTTTAATAAAGGCATCTTTGGAAGCACGCATCCTAGCGGTTCTTTCTTTGCACTCATCAATGGAAATTCTCATGGCTTTGAGAGACTCATTGATATCATGTTTAGGAGGAATAGATCTAAGCTTTAAAAAATCAACCTCAAGAGAAATTCTATCAACGTTTCTAGCCAAATCATCAACTTTAAGCAATTTCTCCTCAAGCAAAGCATTAAAATTCTTTTTTGAATTCATAAACTCTTTAACACTATTCTCAAATTCAGAGGGCATCTTATTATAATTTCCATAAGAGTTGTTGTAGGAATTACCATAATTATTAGAAGGATTACTAGGATATGGCCTAGGATTAAAATTCCCTCTATAAGCGTTGTTACCAAAATTATTCCTACCAACAAAATTCACATCCATAGATTCATTGTTATTCTCAATCAAAGTAGACAAAGGCATATCATTAGGATCAGAAGAAACACTCTTAGTAGCAAATAATTTCATAAGTTCATCCATCTTTCCACTCAACACATTGATTTCTTCTATCGCATGTACTTTTTTATTAGAAGATCTTTCAGTATGTCATTGAGAATAATTAACCATAATATTATCTAGGAGTTTAGTAGCATCTCCTAAAGTGATTTCCATAAAAGTGCCTCCCGCGGCCGAATCTAAAAGATTTCTAGAAGCAAAATTCAATCCGGCATAAAAATTTTGTATGATCATCCACAAATTCAAACCATGAGTAGGGTAATTACGTATCATTAATTTCATTCTCTCACAAGCTTGTGCAACATGTTCATGATCAAGTTGTTTAAAGTTCATAATATCATTTCTAAGAGAGATGATCTTAGCGGGAGGAAAATACTTAGAGATAAAAGCATCTTTGCACTTGTTCCATGAATCAATACTATTCTTAGGCAAAGACGAAAACCAAGCTTTAGCACGATCTCTAAGAGAAAAAGGAAATAGCTTCAATTTAACGACATCATTATTGACATCTTTTTTCTTTTGCATATCACATAAATCAACGAAGCTATTCAGATGAGTAGCGGCATCTTCACTAGGAAGGCCGGCGAATTGAGCTTTCATAACAAGATCCAACAAAGCAGTATTAATTTCACAAGATTCAGTATCGGTAAGAGGAGCAATCGGAGTGCTAAGGAAATCATTATTATTGGTATTGGTGAAGTTACACAATTTGGTAGTATCTTGAGCCATCGCGACAAACAAGCAATCTAACACACGAGCAAACAAAAAGCAAACGGGCAAAAAGAGGCAAATAGAGAGGGAGGATAGAGAGAGAGCGAATAAAACGGCAAGGGTGAATTGGGGGGAGAGGAAAACGAGAGGCAAAAGGAAAATAATGTAATGCGAGAGATAGGGATTGTGATGGGTACTTGGTATGTTGACTTTTTGTGTAGACTCCCCGGCAATGGCGCCAGAAATCCTTCTTGATATGTCTTGAGCTTGCGTTGGTTTTCCCCGAAGAGGAAGGGATGATGCAGCAGAGTAGCGTAAGTATTTCCCTCAGTTTTTGAGAACCAAGGTATCAATCCAGTAGGAGCCCACGCTCAAGTCCCTCGTACCTGCACAAAGCGATAGCTACTCGCAACCAACGTGATTAGGGGTTGTCAATCCCTTCACGGTCACTTACGAGAGTGAGATCTGGTAGATATAATATTTTTGGTATTTTTGGTATAAAGATGCAAAGTAAAAAGTGAAAGCAAAGTAAAAGCAAAGCAAGATTAAAGTGATGGAGATTGATATGATGAGAATAGACCCGGGGGCCATAGGTTTCACTAGTGGCTTCTCTCAAGAGCATAAGTATTCTACGGTGGGTGAACAAATTACTGTCGAGCAATTGATAGAATTGAGCATAGTTATGAGAATATCTAGGCATGATCATGTATATAGGCATCACGTCCGTGACAAGTAGATCGAAACGATTCTGCATCTACTACTACTACTCCACTCATCGACCGCTATCCAGCATGCATCTAGAGTATTAAGTTAAAAACAGAGTAACGCCTTAAGCAAGATGACATGATGTAGAGAGATAAATTCATGCAATATGAAATAAACCCCATCTTGTTATCCTCAATGGCAACGATACAATACGTGCCTTGCTGCCCCTTCAGTCACTGGGTAAGGACACCGCAAGATCGAACCCAAAGCTAAGCACTTCTCCCATGGCAAGATCTACCAATCTAGTTGGGCAAACCAAACGGGTAATTCGAAGAGACTTGCAAAGATAACCAATCATACATAAAAGAATTCAGAGAAGATTCAAATATTATTCATAGATAGACTTGATCATAAACCCACAATTCATCGATCTCAACAATCACACCGCAAAAAGAAGATTACATCGGATAGATCTCCACAAGAGAGGGGGAGAACTTTGCATTGAGATTCAAAGAGAGAGAAGAAGCCATCTAGCTACTAACTATGGACCCGAAGGTCTGAGGTAAACTACTCACACTTCATCGGAGGGGCTAGGATGATGTAGAAGCCCTCCGTGATGACGGCCCTCTTCCGGCGGAGCTCCAGAACAGGACCCAAGATGGGATCTCGTGGATACAGAAAGTTTCGGCGGTGGAATTAGGTCTTTGGCTCCTGTTATGATCGTTTGGGGGTACATGTGTATATATAGGAGGAAGAAGTACGCCGGAGGAGCAACAAGGGGCCCACGAGGCAGGGGGCGTGCCATAGGGGGGCGCCCCCCACCCTCGTGACTGCCTCTTTTGTTCCTTGGAGCAGGGTCCAAGTCTCGTGGATCACGTTCGGTGTGAAAATCACGTTCCCGAAGAGTTTATTCCGTTTGGACTCCGTTTGATATTCTGTTTCTTTGAAACACTGAAATAGGCAAAAAACAGCAATTCTGGGCTAGGCCTCCGGTTAATAGGTTAGTTCCAAAAATAATATAAAAGTGGAAAATAAAGCCCAATATAGTCCAAAACAGTAGATAATATAGCATGGAGCAATCAAAAATTATAGATACGTTGGAGACGTATCAGGGGCCCACAAGGACGGGGGGCACACCCTCCACCCTTGTGGCTGGCTGGTGCCCCCCTCTGATATTTTCTTTGCCCAATATTTTTTATGTATTCCAAAAACATGCTCCGTGAAGTTTCAGGACTTTTGGAGTTGTGCAGAATACGTCTGTGATATTTGCTCCTTTTCCAGTCTAGAATTCCAGCGGTCGGCATTCTCCCTCTTCATGTAAACCTTATAAAATAAGAGAGAATAGGCATAAGTGTTGTGATATAATGTGTAATAACAGACCATAATGCAATAAATATCAATATAAAAGCATGATGCAAAATGGACGTATCACCCAAGTAGTAGGGATATTATCATGATATAATCTACAATGTTCAGACCACCAAACAGAAGCAAAACTAGTGAATTCACAAACAGCAGTAGCAACACGTCTATTGATGTCTACTACACAACCTTCTTCTTGTAGACGTTGCTCGGCCTCCAAGTGCAGAGGTTTGTAGGACAGTAGCAAATTTCCCTCAAGTGGATGACCTAAGGTTTATCAATCCGTAGGAGGCATAGGATGAAGATGGTCTCTCTCAAGCAACCCTGCAACCAAATAACAAAGAGTCTCTTGTGTCCCGAACACACCCAATACAATGGTAAATTGTATAGGTGCACTAGTTCGGCGAAGAGATGATGAAACAAGTGGTATATGGATGGTAGATAAAGGTATTTGTAATCTGAAATTATAAAACCAGCAAGGTAACTAATGATAAAAGTGAGCGTAAACGGTATTGCAATGCGTTGAAACAAGTCCTAGGGTTCATACTTTCGCTAGTGCAAGTCCTCTCAACAATAATAACATAATTGGATCATATAAAAAATTTCTCATGAATAATGGGAGTATCATAGGAAACTTGAACACTATAAATTGTTTCCATATTAAAAGAGTAAGGTTCAGAGAAGGGGTAATCATAATCATGACAAGTTTTATAAATATAATCACTACTTTTTATAGCATAAGTATCATCACAATAATCATCATAAGTAGGGGGCATGCTATCATCATTATAAACTTGCATATCAAAACTTGGCAGACTAAAAATATCATCTTCATTAATCATAGCTTCCCCAAGCTTGGGACAAACATTAATTGCAGCAAATATATTCTCAAATATGTCATCCTCATCAAACATAGCTTCCCCAAGCTTGGGCCTTTTTATATCATAAGCATAATCACTCTCATCATTAATAGTATAGATAGCACCGATAGTATAGCAATTATTATATTCTTCCAAGCAAGTACCAAAAAGATTTTCAAGATCATAAGAAGTATCATTATGTTCCCAATCATAATCATCACAACAAGTAATAGGCATAACGAGATCGTCATCAAGTGTATCATCTTCATTTTCATGAGGCACATCAATAATAGGAGCAACTTTATTTGGGAGAGATACCTTTTAACCTCTCTTCCTTTTTCTTTTCTTCTTCTTCACCACATCATGTGTGGGTTCAATCCTCTTCTTGGAGCTCCTTATTAATGAGATTGGTTGAATAGGAGTCTCCTCCTCGTTACCTGATTCATCATAAGAAATAATAGGAGGATATTGGGAAGTCTCTTCCCTTTCATTAGTATTCTCTTCATCTTCTATTTGTTTTATTTTCTTTATGTAGTTGGCAATATAAGGATTTTCAATACAATTCACTGCACAATACATATAAATTTCCTCTAGATAAAAACCAAGAAGTTTATAACGGGAAAATTCCGGAAGATAGTTAGTTATACGTTTCATTTCTTCATAGCCCATAAGCAAACTAAGTTCATTATAGTGTGCAAGGGAAATCAAGTCATCACAATTTTTGGACACGATTAGATCATGAAACAATTTGCATCGAATAACTAAATGACCACTTTCATTGCAAAGTCCACAAGTACGGCCAAGAAAATTTAAATTTTTAGCACAATCATCTAGCCTTTCTTGCAACAATTTAGTTTCTAAGTACTTATGCCTCATGCAATATCTATCTTCCCTATTTGGTGTGTACTTACAAACCCAATGCACTCCACAAAAATTGACATGTTTATAGGAGACATTTTCATCATAACTAGTGCAATCATAATTAGTATCATGGATATTCAAAGAATTCGTACTAACAACATTGCAATCATGCTCATCATTCAAAGATTTAGTGCCAAACATTTTATAGATTTCTTCTTCTAGCACTTGAGCGCAATTATCCTTTCCATCATACTCACGAAAGATATTAAAAAGGTGAAGCGTATGAGACAAACTCAATTCCATTTTTTATAGGTTTCTTTTATAAACTAAACTAGTGATAAAACAAGAAACTAAAAGACTCGATTGCAAAATCTAAAGATATACCTTCAAGCACTCACCTCCCCGGCAATGGCGCTAGAAAAGAGCTTAGTTGACGGGGTGTGTTAGTGCCGCTTTCCTTGCCTCCCCGGCAACGGCGCCAGAAAAGAGCTTGATGTCTACTACACAACCTTCTTCTTGTAGACGTTGTTGGGCCTCCAAGTGCAGAGGTTTGTAGGACAGTAGAAAATTTCCCTCAAGTGGATGACCTAAGGTTTATCAATCTGTAGGAGGCGTAGGATGAAGATGGTCTCTCTCAAGCAACCCCGCAACCAAATAACAAAGAGTCTCTTGTGTCCCCAACACACCCAATACAATGGTAAATTGTATAGGTGCACTAGTTCGGCGAAGAGATGATGAAACAAGTGGTATATGGATGGTAGATAAAGGTATTTGTAATCTGAAATTATCAAAACAACAAGGTAACTAATGATAAAAGTGAGCGTAAATGGTATTGCAATGCGTTGAAACAAGTCCTAGGGTTCATAGTTTTGCTAGTGCAAGTCCTCTCAACAATAATAACATAATTGGATCATATAAATATCCCTCAACATGCAATAAAGAGTCACTCCAAAGTCACTAATAGTGGAGAACAAACAAAGAGATTATGGTAGGGTACGAAACCACCTCAAAGTTATTCTTTCCAATCAATCCGTTGGGCTATTCCTATAAGTGTCACAAACAGCCCTAGAGTTCGTACTAGAATAACACCTTAAGACACAAATCAACCAAAACCCTAATGTCACCTAGATACTCCAATGTCACCTCAAGTATGCGTGGGTATGATTATACGATATGCGTCACACAATCTCAGATTCATCTATTCAACCAACACATAGGACCTCAAAGAGTGCCCCAAAGTTTCTACCGGAGAATCACGACGAAAACGTGTGCCAACCCCTATGCATAGGTTCCCAATGTCATGAAACCCGCAAGTTGATCACCTTAAGATACATCAAGTGGCACGTGGTATCCCATTGTCACCACAGATATCCACGGCAAGACATACATCAAGTGTTCTCAAATCTCTAAAGAATCAGTCCTATAAGATTACTTCAAAGGGGAAACTCAATTCATTACAAGAGAGAAGAGGGGGGAAGAAACATAAGATCCAACTATAATAGCAAAGCTCGCGATACATCAAGATCGTGCCAAATCAAGACCACGAGAGAGAGAGAGAGAGATCAAACACATAGCTACAGGTACATACCCTCAGCCCCGAGGGAGAACTACTCCCTCCTCGTCATGGAGAGCACCAGGATGATGAAGATGGCCACCGGTGAGGGTTCCCCCCTCCGGCAGGGTGCCGGAATAGGGTCCCGATTGACTTTTGATGGCTACAGAGGCTTCTGGCGGCGGAACTCCCGATCTAGTGTGCGTTCTGGAAGTTTTAGGGTATATGGAGTTATATAGGCAGAAGAAGCACGTCACGGGAGCCACGGGGCCCCACGAGGCAGGGGGCACGCCCTAGGGGGGCCCACCCTCATGGGAAGCTCCTGTATCTTCCGACGTGGGGTCCAAGTCCATCAGGTGTGTTTCCTTCCAAAAATAACTTCTCCAGTTGATTTCGTTCCGTTTCGACTCCGTCTGATATTCCTTTTCTTCAAAACACTGAAATAGGCATAAAACAACAAATCTGGGCTGGGCCTCCGGTTAATAGGCTAGTCCCAAAAGTAATATAAAAGTGGAAAATAAAGCCCAATATTGCCCAAAACAGTAGATAATATAGCATGGAGCAATCAAAAATTATAGATACGTTGGAGACGTATCAAGCATCCCCAAGCTTAATTCATGCTCGTCCTCGAGTAGGTAAATGATAAAAAAGATAATTTTTGATGTGGAATGCTAGTTGGCATAGTTTCAATGTAATTCTTCTTAATTGTGGTATGAATATTCAGATCCATAAGATTCAAGACAAAAGTTCATATTGACATAGAAATAATAATACTTCAAGCATACTAACAAAGCAATCATGTCTTCTCAAAATAACATGGCCAAAGAAGGTTATCCCTACAAAATCATATAGTCTGACTATGCTCCATCTTCACCACACAAAATATTTAAATCATGCACAACCCCGATGACAAGCCAAGCAATTGTTTCATACTTTTGATGTTCTCAAAAAATTTCAATCTTCACGCAATACATGAGCGTGAGCCATGGATATAGCACTATAGGTGGAACAGAATGGTGGTTGTGGAGAGGACAAAAAGGGAGAAGATAGTCTCACATCAACTAGGCGTATCAACGGGCTATGGAGATGCCCATCAATAGATATCAATGTGAGTGAGTAGGGATTGCCATGCAACGGATGCACTAGAGCTATAAGTATATGAAAGCTCAACAAAACAAACTAGTGGGTGTGCATCCAACTTGCTTGCTCACGAAGACCTAGGGCATTTTGAGGAAGCCCATCATTGGAATATACAAGCCAATTTCTATAATGAAAGATTCCCACTAGTATATGAAAGTGACAACATAGGAGACTCTCTATCAAGAAGATTATGGTGCTACTTTGAAGCACAAGTGTGGTAAAAGGATAGTAGCATTGTCCCTTTTATATTATTTTTATTTATTTGGCCTTTCTTTTTTATGGCCTTTCTCTTTTTTGGGGGACAATGCTCTATTGAATGATGATCATCACACTTCTATTTATTTACAACTCAATGATACAACTCGATACTAGAACAAAAGTATGACTCTATATGAATGCCTCCGGCGGTGTACCGGGATATGCAATGAATCAAGAGTGACAAGTATGAAAGAATCATGAACAATGGCTTTGCCACAAATACTATGTCAACTACATGATCATGCTAAGCAATATGACAATGATGAATGTGTCATGATGAACGGAATGATGACAAGTTGCATGGCAATATATCTCGGAATGGCTATGGAAATGCCATAATAGGTAGGTATGGTGGCTATTTTGAGGAAGGTATATGGTGGGTGTATGGTACCGGTGAAAGTTGCGCGGTACTAGAGAGGCTAGCAATGGTGGAAGGGTGAGAGTGCGTATAATCCATGGACTCAACATTAGTCATAAAGAACTCACATACTTATTGCAAAAATCTATTAGTTATCGAAACAAAGTACTACACACATGCTCCTAGGGGGATAGATTGGTAGGAAAAGACCATCGCTCGTCCCCGACCGCCACTCATAAGGAGGACAATCAATAAATAAATCATGCTCCGACTTCATCACATAACGGTTCATCATACGTGCATGCTACGGGAATCACAAACTTCAACACAAGTATTTCTAAAATTCATAATCACTCAACTAGCATGACTCTAATATCACCATCTCCATATCTCAAAACAATTATCAAGTATCAAACTTCTCATAGTATTCAACACACTCATAAGAGAATTTTATTATTCTTGAATACCTAGCATATTAGGATTTTAAGCAAATTACCCATGCTATTAAGACTCTCAAAATAATCTAAGTGAAGCATGAGAGTTCATCTATTTATTCAAAATAAAACTACCACGATGCTCTAAAAGATATAAGTGAAGCACTAGAGCAAATGACAAACTACTCCGAAAGATATAAGTGAAGATCAATGAGTAGTCGAATAATTATGCAACTATGTGAAGACTCTCTAACATTTAATAATTTCAGATCTTGGTATTCTATTCAAACAGCAAGAAAAGCAAAATAAAATGACATTCTAAGAATGGCAAACATCATGTGAAGAAGCAAAAACTTAGGATCAACCGAAACTAACCGATAATTGTTGAAGAAGAAAGGTGGGATGCCAACCGGGGCATCCCCAAGCTTAGATGCTTGAGAATTCTTGAAATATTATCTTGGGATGCCTTGGGCATCCCTAAGCTTGAGCTTTTGTGTCTCCTTAATTCCTCTCATATCACGGTCTCCCTAAATCTCAAAAGCTTCATCCACACAAAACTCAACAAGGACTCGTGAGATAAGTTAGTATAAACCATTGCAAAAACCTTATCATACTGTACTGTAGCAAATCACTAAAATTATTATTCAACATTGCATAATAAATGCCTATGCATATTTAATACTCCTATCCTCAAATAGAATCATTAAAGAAGCAAACATATGCAAACAATGCAAACATAACAGCAATCTGCCTAAACAGGATAGTCTGTAAAGAATGCTGCAACATCCATACTTCCCTAGCTACAAAAATTATGAAAGAAAATTCCCACTGTAGTAAATTTATCAGAGCTTAATATGCAAAAGGTTTCAACATTTTATCACATTCTGACTTTTCCAGGGAATTATTGCAACAGCGGTAAACTTTCTGTTTTCAAACAGCAAGATGTGGACTTCTAAAATAGGCTTAGTAAAGGCAATCAATGCCACTTTTATTGAAATAAAAGATGCAAAACATTGTTCTAAATAACAAAGAAAATCCTAACAAAATATGACGCTCCAAGCAAAACACATATCATGTGCGAATAAAAATATAGCTCCAAGTAAAGTTACCGATGAACGAAGACGAAGGAGGGGATGCCTTCCGGGGCATCCCCAAGCTTAGGCTTCTTGGCTATCCTTGAATATTACCTTGGGGTACTTGGGCATCCCCAAATTAGGCTCTTGCCACTCCTTATTCCATAGTCCATCGAATCCTTACCCAAAACTTGAAAACTTCACAACACAAAACTTAACAGAAAAATCGTAAGCTGTTAGTATAAGAAAATAAATCACCACTTCAAGGTACTGTAAGAACTCATTCTTTATTTATATTGGTGTTAAACCTACTGTAATTCCAACTATCTATGGTTTATAAACTATTTTACTAGCCATAGATTCATCAAAATAAGTAAACAACACATGAAAAACAGAATCTGTCAAAAACAGAACAGTCTGTAGTAATCTGGATCAAACGTATACTTATGGAACTCATAAAATCTCAAATAAATTTCTGGACCTGAGGAATTTATCTATTAATCATCTTCAAAAATAATTAACTAAATATCACTCTCCAAATAAAAATGGCAGCAATTCTCGTGAGCGCTAAAGTTTCTGTTTTTTACAGCATGATCAACAAGACTTTCCCCAAGTCTTCCCAAAGGTTCTACTTGGCACAAACACTAATTAAAAGCATAAAACCACATCTAAAAGAGGCTAGATGAATTATTTATTATTAAACAGAACAAAATCAAGGAATAAAATAAAATTGGGTTGCCTCCCGACAAGCGCTATCGTTTAACGCCCCTAGCTAGGCATGATGATTTCAATGATGCTCACATAAAAGATAAGAATTGTAACATAAAGAGAGCATCATGAAGAATATGACTAGCACATTTAAGTCTAACCCACTTCCTATGCATAGGGATTTTGTGAGCAAACAACTTGTGGGACAAGAATCAACTTGCATAGGAAGGTAAAACAAGCATAACTTCAAAATTTTAAGCACATAGAGAGGAAACTTGATATTATTGCAATTCCTACAAGCATATGTTCCTCCCTCATAATAATTTTCAGTAGCATCATGAATGAATTCAACAATATAACCAGCACCTAAAGCATTCTTTTCATGATCTACAAGCATAGAAAATTTATTACTCTCCACACAAGCAAAATTCTTCTCATGAATAATGGGAGTATCATAGAAACTCGAATACTATAAATTGTTTCCATATTAAAAGAGTAAGTTCAGAGAAGGGTAATCATAATCATGACAAGTTTTATAAATATAATCACTACTTTTTATAGCATAAGTATCATCACAATAATCATCATAAGTAGGGGCATGCTATCATCATTATAAACTTGCATATCAAAAACTTGGGATACTAAAAATATCATCTTCATTAATCATAGCTTCCCCAAGCTTGGGACAAACATTAATTGCAGCAAATATATTCTCAAATATGTCATCCTCATCAAACATAGCTTCCCCAATCTTGGGCCTTTTCATATCATAAGCATAATCACTCTCATCATTAATAGTATAGATAGCACCGATAGTATAGCAATTATTATATTCTTCCAAGCATGTGCCAAAAGATTTTCAAGATCATAAGAAGTATCATTATCTTCCCAATCATAATCATCAAACAAGCAATAGGCATAACGAGATCATCATCAAGTGCATCATCTTCATTTTCATGAGGCACAACAATAATAGGAGCAACTTTATTTGGGAGAGATACCTTTTTACCTCTCTTCCTTTTTCTTTTCTTCTTCTTTACCACATCGTGTGTGGGTTCAATCCTCTTTTTGGAGCTCCTTATTAATGAGATTGGTTGAATAGGAGGCTCCTCCTCGTTACCTGATTCACATAAGAAATAATAGGAGGATATTGGGAAGTCTCTTCCCTTTCATTAGTATTCTCTTCATCTTCTATTTGTTTTCTTTTCTTTATGTAGTTGGCAATATAAGGATTTTCAATACAATTCACCGCACAATACATATAAATTTCCTCTAGATCAAAACCAAGAAGTTTATAACGGGCAAAATCTGGAAGATAGTTAGTTATACGTTTCATTTCTTCATAGCCCATAAGCAAACTAAGTTCATTATAGTGTGCAAGGGAAATCAAGTCATCACAATTTTTGGACACGATTAGATCATGAAACAATTTGCATCGGATAGCTAAATGACCACTTTCATTGCAAAGTCCACAAGTACGGCCAAGAAAATTTAAATTTTAGCACAATCATCTAGCCTTTCTTGCAACAATTTAGTTTCTAAGTACTTATGCCTCATGCAATATCTATCTTCCCTATTTGGTGTGTACTTACAAACCCAATGCACTCCACAAAAATTGACATGTTTATAGGAGACATTTTCATCATAACTAGTGCAATCATCATTAGTATCATGGATATTCAAAGAATTCGTACTAACAACATTGCAATCATGCTCATCATTCAAATATTTAGTGCCAAACATTTTATAGATTTCTTCTTCTAGCACTTGAGCACAATTATCCTTTCCATCATACTCACGAAAGATATTAAAAAGGTGAAGCGTATGAGACAAACTCAATTCCATTTTTTTATAGTTTTCTTTTATAAACTAAACTAGTGATAAAACAAGAAACTAAAAGACTCGATTGCAAGATCTAAAGATATACCTTCAAGCACTCACCTCCCCGGCAACGGCGCCAGAAAAGAGCTTAGTTGACGGGGTGGTGTTAGTGCCGCTTTCCTTGCCTCCCCGGCAACGGCGCACCAAAAAGAGCTTGATGTCTAGTACACAACCTTCGTCTTGTAGACGTTGTTAGGCCTCCAAGTGCAGAGGTTTGTAGGACAGTAGCAAATTTCCCTCAAGTGGATGACCTAAGGTTTATCAATCCGTAGGAGGCGTAGGATGAAGATGGTCTCTCTCAAGCAACCCTGCAACCAAATAACAAAGAGTCTCTTGTGTCCCCAACACACCCAATACAATGGTAAATTGTATAGGTGCACTAGTTCGGCGAAGAGATAGTGAAACAAGTGGTACATGGATAGTAGATAAAGGTATTTTTAATCTGAAATAATAAAAACAGCAAGGTAACGAATAATAAAAGTGAGCGTAAACGGTATTGCAATGCTAGGAAACAAGGCCTAGGGTTCATACTTTCGCTAGTGCAAGTCCTCTCAACAATAATAACATAATTGGATCATATAAAAAATTTCTCATGAATAATGGGAGTATCATAGGAAACTTGAACACTATAAATTGTTTCCATATTAAAAGAGTAAGGTTCCAGAGAAGGGGTAATCATAATCATGACAAGTTTTATAAATATAATCACTACTTTTTATAGCATAAGTATCATCACAATAATCATCATAAGTAGGGGGCATGCTATCATCATTATAAACTTGCATATCAAAACTTGGGAGACTAAAAATATCATCTTCATTAATCATAGCTTCCCCAAGCTTGGGACAAACATTAATTGCAGCAAATATATTCTCAAATATGTCATCCTCATCAAACATAGCTTCCCCAAGCTTGGGCCTTTTTATATCATAAGCATAATCACTCTCATCATTAATAGTATAGATAGCACCGATAGTATAGCAATTATTATATTCTTCCAAGCAAGTACCAAAAAGTCCTAGGATTCATACTTTCGCTAGTGCAAGTCCTCTCAACAATAATAACATAATTGGATCATATAAATATCCGTCAACATGCAACAAAGAGTCACTCCAAAGTCACTAATAGTGGAGAACAAACAAAGAGATTATGGTAGGGTACGAAACCACCTCAAAGTTATTCTTTCCAATCAATCCGTTGGGCTATTCCTATAAGTGTCACAAACAGCCCTAGAGTTCGTACTAGAATAACACCTTAAGACACAAATCAACCAAAACCCTAATGTCACCTAGATACTCCAATGTCACCTCAAGTATCTGTGGGTATGATTATACGATATGCGTCACGCAATCTCAGATTCATCTATTCAACCAACACATAGGACCTCAAAGAGTGCCCCAAAGTTTCTACCGGAGAATCACGACGAAAACGTGTGCCAACCCCTATGCATAGGTTCCCAATGTCACGAAACCCGCAAGTTGATCACCTTAACATACATCAAGTGGCACGTGGTATCCCATTGTCACCACAAATATCCACAGCAAGACATACATCAAGTGTTCTCAAATATTTAAAGACTCAATCCGATAAGATTACTTCAAAGGGGAAACTCAATTCATTACAAGAGAGAAGAGGGGGGAAGAAACATAAGATCCAACTATAATAGCAAAGCTCGCGATACATCAAGACCGTGCCAAATCAAGAACACGAGAGAGAGAGAGATCAAACACATAGCTACTGGTACATACCCTCAGCCTCGAGGGAGAACTACTCCCTCCTCGTCATGGAGAGCACCGGGATGATGAAGATGGCCACCGGTGAGGGTTCTGTTGGGGAACATAGTAATTTCAAAAAAATTCCTACGCACACGCAAGATCATGGTGATGCATAGCAACGAGAGGGGAGAGTGTTGTCTACGTACCCTCGTAGACCGTTCGCGGAAGCGTTATATCAACGCGGTTGATGTAGTCGTACGTCTTCACGTCCGACCGATCCAAGTACCGAAAGCACGGCACCTCCGAGTTCTGCACACGTTCGGCTCGGTGACGTCCTCGCCTTCTCGATCCAGCAAGAGGGGCGAAGTAGTAGATGAGTTCCGGCAGCACGACGGCGTGGTGATGGTGTTGGTGAAGAACAATCTTCGCAGGGCTTCGCCTAAGCACTACGAAAACTATGACGGAGGATAAAGTAGAGGAGACGGGGTTGCCGGCACACGGCTTGGTGTTTCTTGATGTGTCTTTGGTGCTAGCCCTACCCCTCTATTTATATGTTGAGCCCTGGGGTCGAAACTTGGAGTAAAAGCCTCCTCAAAGTCGGTTTCACCCGAAAGGCAAGAGTCCTTCTCGGACTCCAGGGCTAGACGCCAGGGTTCCCGGCGTCTACCCCCTAGACGCCAGGATTCCTGGCGTCTAGCCTCTGGTCTCCGCAAAACTTCCTTTTGCACTTTCCAAAAGCCTTGTGGGCTTTCCCCTTTGGCCCAGATAAAGTGTTCTCGTGCCCAAACATTTCAGGAAACATCCGGAACCCCTTCTGGTGAATTCCGGAACCCTTCCGGAGATCAAACACTACTATCCACATATCAATCTTTACTTCCGGACCATTCCGGAGTTCCTCGTCATATCTGTGATCTCATCCAAAACTCCGAACAACATTCGGTCACCAACATACATAACTCATAGTGCTATATCGTCAACGAACGTTAAGCGTGCGGACCCTACGGGTTCGAGAACTATGTAGACATGACAGAGACACCTCTCTTGTCAATAACCAATAGCGGGACCTGGATGCCCATATTGGCTCCTACATACTCTACGAAGATCTTTATCGGTCAGACCGCATAACAACATACGTTGTTCCCTTTGTCATCGGTATGTTATTTGCCCGAGATTCGATCGTCGGAATCTCAATACCTAGTTCAATCTCATTACCGGCAAGTCTCTTTACTCGTTCCGTAATACATCATCCTGCAACAAATTCTTTAGTTGCAATTCTTGCGAGGCCTATAGTGATGTGCATTACCGAGTGGGCCCAGAGATACCTCTCCGACAATCGGAGTGACAAATCCTAATCTCGAAATACGCCAACCCAACAAGTACCTTTGGAGACACCTGTAGAGCACCTTTATAATCACCCAGTTATGTTGTGACGTTTGGTGGCACACAAAGTGTTCCTCCGGTAAATGAGAGTTGCATAATCTCATAGTCATAGGAACATGTATAAGTCATGAATAAAGCAATAGCAACAAACTAAATGACCAAGTGCTATGCTAACGGAATGGGTCAAGTCAATCACATCATTCTCCTAATGATGTGATCCCGTTAATCAAATGACAACTCATGTCTATGGTTAGGAAACATAACCATCTTTGATCAACGAGCTAGTCAAGTAGAGGCATACTAGTGACACTCTGTTTGTCTATGTATTCACACATGTATTATGTTTTCGGTTAATACAATTCTAGCATGAATAATAAACATTTATCATGATATAAGGAAATAAATAATAACTTTATTAT
The DNA here is from genome assembly GCF_003073215.2 of Triticum urartu. Lineage (NCBI taxonomy): Eukaryota > Viridiplantae > Streptophyta > Magnoliopsida > Poales > Poaceae > Triticum > Triticum urartu. Next base: position 243,348,143 of record NC_053025.1, read on the forward strand.
TGCCTCTAGGGCATATTTCCTTCAGTCTCCCACTTGCACTAGAGTCAATAATCTAGTTCACATCGCCATGTGATTTAATACCAATAGTTCACATCACCATGTGATTAACACCCATAGTTCACATCGACATGTGACCAACACCCAAAGGGTTTACTATAGTCAATAATCTAGTTCACATTGCTATGTGATTAACACCCAAAGAGTACTAAGGTGTGATCATGTTTTGCTTGTGAGAGAAGTTTAGTCAACGGGTCTGCCACATTCAGATCCGTAAGTATTTTGCAAATTTCTATGTCAACAATGCTCTGCATGGAGCTACTCTAGATAATTGCTCCCACTTTCAATATGTATCCAGATTGAGATTTAGAGTCATCTGGATCAGTGTCAAAATTTGCATTGACGTAACCCTTTACGATGAACCTTTTTGTCACCTCCATAATCGAGAAACATATCCTTATTCCACTAAGGATAATTTTGACCGCTGTCTAGTGATCTACTCCTAGATCACTATTGTACTCCCTTGCCAAACTCAGGGCAGGGTATACAATAGGTCTGGTACACAGCATGGCATACTTTATAGAACCTATGGCCGAGGCATAGGGAATGACTTTCATTCTCTCTCTATCTTCTGCCGTGGTCGGGTTTTGAGTCTTACTCAACTTCACACCTTTGTAACACAGGCAAGAACTCCTTCTTTGACTGTTCCATTTTGAACTACTTGAAAATCTTGTCAAGGTATGTACTCATTGAAAAACTTATCAAGCGTCTTGATCTATCTCTATAGATCTTGATGCTCAATATGTAAGCACCTTCACTGAGGTATTTCTTTGAAAAACTCCCTTAAACCATTCCTTTATGCTTTGCAGAATAATTCTACATTATCTCCAATCAACAATATGTCTTTCACATATACTTTATCAGAAATGTTGTAGTGCTCCCACTCACTTTCTTGTAAATACAGGCTTCACCGAAAGTCTGTATAAAACTATATGCTTTGATCAACTTATCAAAGTGTATATTCTAACTCCGAGATGCTTGCACCAGTCCATAGATGGATCGTTGGAGCTTGCATATTTTGTTAGTACCTTTAGGATTGACAAAACCTTCTGGTTGCATCATATACAACTCTTCTTTAATAAATCCATTAAGGAATGCAGTTTTGTTTATCCATTTGCCAGATTTCATAAAATGCGGCAATTGCTAACATGATTCGGACAGACTTAAGCATAGATACGAGTGAGAAACTCCCATCGTAGTCAACACCTTGAACTTGTCGAAAACCTTTTTGCGACAATTCTAGCTTTGTAGATAGTAACACTACTATCATCGTCCGTCTTCCTCTTTAAGATCCATTTAATCTCAATGGCTCGCCGATCATTGGGCAAGTCAATCAAAGTCCATACTTTGTTTCTCATACATGGATCTCATCTCAGATTTCATGGCCTCAAGCCATTTCGCGGAATCTGGGCTCATCATCGCTTCCTCATAGTTCGTAGGCTTGTCATGGTCAAGTAACATGACCTCCAGAACAGGATTATCGTACCACTCTGGTGCGGATCTCACTCTGGTTTACCTACGAGGTTCGGTAGTAACTTGATCTGAAGTTACATGATCATCATCATTAGCTTCCTCACTAATCGGTGTAGTAGTCACAGGAACAGATTTCTGTGATGAACTACTTTCCAATAAGGGAGCAGGTACAGTTGCCTCATCAAGTTCTACTTTCCTCCCACTCACTTCTTTCGAGAGAAACTCCTTTTCTAGAAAGGATCCATTCAAAGCAACAAATATCTTGCCTTTGGATCTGTGATAGAAGGTGTACCCAACAGTTACTTTTGGGTATCCTATGAATATGCACTTCTCCGACTTGGGTTTGAGCTTATCAAGATGAAACTTTTTCACATAAGCATTGCAACCCCAAACTTTAAGAAACGACGGCTTAGGTTTCTTGCTAAACCATAGTTCATACGGTGTCGTCTCAACGAATTTAGATGGTGCCCTTTTTAATGTGAATGTAGCTGTCTCTAATGCATAACCCCAAAACGATAGCGGTAAATCAGTAAGAGACGTCATAGATCGCACCATATCTAATAAAGCACGGCTACGACGTTCGGACACACCATTACACTGTGGTGTTCCAGGTGGCGTGAGTAGTGAAACTATTTCACATTGTTTTAACTGAAGGCCAAACTCGTAACTCAAATATTTTACTTCTGCGATCATATCGTAGAAACTTTTATTTTGTTACGATGATTCTCCACTTCACTCTAAAATTCTTTGAACTTTTCAAATGTTTCAGACTTGTGTTTCATCAAGTAGATATACTCATATCTGCTCAAATCATCTGTGAAGATCAGAAAATAATGATAC